>NC_056730.1:502513090-502598090 GCF_019279795.1 Protopterus annectens | reverse complement strand
CCAACCACAACCCTAAGCAATTCTGGTCCACTATTAACACTATCCTCCACCCAGGGAAGGTTGATACCCCCCAGCCGTCCATTCCCCCCTCCTCCAGCAGTATTGCTGAATCATTCAACAAACACTTCAGTGAAACTATAACATCTCTAAACAAACAACACTTCCCTACAACAGCCCCCCAACTCCTAACCCTAACCCCCCAGTCCTCTTTTCTTCTTCACCTCAGTACCTACCTCCAACATAAAAAGACTATTGTCAAAACTTAAACCCACCAAACTCGCAGCTGACAACCGCCCCTCTGAATACTTGAAAATTGCATCTGATACAATAGTCTACCCAATTTCAATTCTAATAAACCGTTCCATAACAGAAGGCTATGTTCCCTCGATATGGAAACTATCCCACATCATTCACATCCACAAAGGTACCCCCTCCACTGACCTCTCCAATTACTGCCCCATTGCTATCTTCTCCCCTCTCTCCAAGATACTTGAAAAATGTATCAACACCCAGGTCTCCAACTACCTCCTAGCTAATAATCTCCTCTCCAAAACCCAACATGGTTTCAGGCCATATCACAGCACTACCTCCGCTCTGCTATCCTTCACTAACACTATACTTCATCACAAAAACAATGGCCTCTTCTCTACTGCCATATTTCTAGATCTCTCAAAGGCATTTGACATGGTATCTCATGAGCTACTACTCCCTACTCTCCCCAACCTCTCTTCTCACACCCAGCCTGCAACTGGCTCCACAGCTATCTACACGGATGCCAGCAATCAGTATTCTGGGACAAAAACACATCACCTCGCCTCCCAGTTACTTTTGGAGTTCCCCAAGGGCTATCCTTGACCCTCTGCTATTCTCACTTTTACTAGCAACCTACATACTGCCACCACACAAGCATCTCTTATACAGTACGCCAATTACTCTACTCTCATCTGCTCTGCCCCCACTCTATCAGAACTACAACAAATCACCACATGAATCATTCTCTTCTGTAGAAAGCTGGCTATCCAATGCCCAACTCCTACTCAGCCCAAGTAAGACAAAACTTCTCCTGTTTCAACCTTCCAAAGCCACCCAAAACACCCCCCACTTCAACATTCTTGCCAAAGACAATACCATCATCTCTCCCATCAGAACACACAGAATTACTTGGTGTGGAAATAGACAACAAACTTAGATTTGACACCCACATATCTCTCACAATAAAAAAAGTTCACAAGAAACTTGGTGCATTATATCAAAGCCGCCAATTCTTAACCAAGGCAGCTAGAATCTCCATAGCCAATTTCCAGCTAATCTCCACCCTACTCTATGCATCCCCGATACTTACCAACCTTAGACAGACAGACCTACACAAGCTGGATGCTTGTTACAACAAAATTGCTAAATTTGCCAATGGAACTTTCTACTGTAGCCATCATTGTATCTCCCTTAAAGAGCTAAACTGGCTAGAACTAAACTGGCTTTACCAGAAAGGCTCATCCAGACTCTGCTACACTTTGCTGTGAAGGAAAGGTTAGTTTGCTGTTATTTTTTGTATTTCTGTATTGCCTTTCTATATTTTGAATACTGTAGTTTGTTTTCTTTACCTTGTGTTTTGCTTGCATTCTGTTTTAACAGCATATTAAAACTTCAAAAGAGACCACAGCTCTCTCTGTTCTGAGTCAGGCAGAAATAAGAACTGATTAATTAAGGACTCATTCATAAGACAGAAGAGGTCACTTAAGGTTAATCACTTGTTAACAGAGGAGGTGGAGCTAGGAACTAAAATTTCTATTTAAGGAGTAAACTAAAACATTTCAGAGCTTTACCAGAAAGGCTCATCCAGACTCTGCTACACTTTGCTGTGAAGGAAAGGTTAGTTTGCTGTTATTTTTTGTATTTCTGTATTGCCTTTCTATATTTTGAATACTGTAGTTTGTTTTCTTTACCTTGTGTTTTGCTTGCATTCTGTTTTAACAGCATATTAAAACTTCAAAAGAGACCACAGCTCTCTCTGTTCCGAGTCAGGCAGAATTTTCCCTCCCACCCATTTAAGTTGTTTTGTTAAATACCACTGTCTTTCTAGTTGCCCGCCTCTTATGTTAATCTGACCATATATCTCATTTCTCTCTACTTTCACTGGCTTATGTGAGTAATCACAAAACCATCACTTTTGAAATCCCACCCCTTCAATTATTTAAATTTATTGGTAGGGTTGCCACCTTTTCAAATGCCCAAAGTGGGACATTTTTGGTAGGAACGTCAGATTTTGCAGGGCAAAACATACCCACGGCCAGTACAAAGGACAGAAATTTACTTTTTGCCAGAATAGAAACTTATTCTTGTAGCATTTGAGTTGCTTATTCTGTTTATTATAATATTTTGGTGTTTCAGATACAAAATAACTGTTTCATGCTACTATTAAAGAAAATATAGGAAATATTTTTGTCCTAAGATATCAGGACATTTGCCATTTGTTCAGTTTTTTTGCAGGACACAACTGCCCAAAGAGGGACTGTCCCTCGCAAAGTGGGACAGGTGGTAACCCTATTTATTGGCCATCCTACAGTATTTCATAGTACCAAAATACAAAAGTGACCACCCCTTTCAGTCCATCTTGCTGTTTTAAAAATAGTAACTCTCCACTAAACCTTAACTTTTTAAACAGGTAAAACTCAAGTTACCTACTTTCACATCTAACTTCTCTAGTGCACACTGCAGAGTGCATTCTTTTCAATCTTACCTTTAAGCATCCCTGTGACTAGCACTTTCTCTAATACCTACTGGAAAGCACTAGGAAGCCTTAAACTCATACAAACACTGCACTCTCCTTGTTAACAAGGAGAAATTAATAGTAGGCACTAAACAGCCTATAATTGCAAAGTACCTTGCTAAGGAAACAGCTCCTATACTTTACAAAGAAAAAAAAGCCCCAAACCAGGCATGTCCAAGGGTCAGCTTCCAGTGATTTCTCCTGTCCACCTGGTGAATCTGGGCATACTGGGGCAATGCAGCAATTGCCTCATGTACACAGACAACCCTCTCCTCCTACCACCCAACACTACAACCTGTGAGAGATGCACTTATATAGCCAAAATGGAAGCAAAGCTCTCTCCACCCAAGATTGTGCTAAACAGTCAAGAGGAGAAGGTTAACACCCACACTACACCTCAAGCAACACATAGCCCTTCTAAACCCGCACCACCAACACCCACATATAGCAACACTAAATCCACATATGCAGAGGCCCTTAACTGTAACCTGCCCAAGCAACAAAGACCTCTGAAGCTGAAACACAAACAAACACCAATCACAACCAATGTGTCACATAGTTCACAACACCAGTGTGCCACCCAGCAACAGCCCTAAGGCAAGACAATGTACCTAACACTTTAGTCATAGGTGACTCTATAGTCCGGCACACTGATGTCCCTCTCACCAGGTTGAATAAGGAGAAAGTTACAGTCAGCTGCCTGTCGGGTGCCAGGATCCGCCACATAACGCATGCACTCAAGTCACTCCACAACAAGTACAAATATGACTCTGTCATTGTCCATGTTGGAGTGAATGACTTGAGACGCACCTCCCTGGACTACATGAAAAGAGACATGGAAGAGCTCTCGGATCATGTGGCCCAGGCAGGTATGACCCTAGCCCTGAGTAGCATCCTGCCTTCGCCCAGAATGATACCACAATATAAGGATAAAATGATTGACTTCAACAATTGGCTAAGCTTATGGTGTCATTCAAAGGGGATCCAGTATCTGTCTGCCTGGGATGACATGATTGACAGACCACGATGCTTTGCCAGAGATGGTCTGCACCTGTCACCCTGGGATTCAGGTTACTGGCTAAGGTTCTTGCCACCCCTATAGTGCCTTTTTAGGCAAACTTCAAAGGACAAAACCACCACCATAACAGGTACAAGCATGCAAAATCTGAAGGTAATGCTACTCAATGCTAGAAGTCTAAACCTCAAAATGCACTCTCTCGAGGCACTCCTAAAAATGGAGAACATCGATATCTGTGCAGTAACTGAGACCTGGTTCAAGGCTCCAGAGAGCACCCCTGCAATACCAGGCTACAACTCTTACCACACTTTTCGGCCACCAAACCAGGACCGAAACACTAAAGGTGGAGGAGTGTCAATATTCACCAAGGATATTCACACCACCAGGCTAGTTGGCCAACACAATGTGTCTGAAATTCTCCAAGTGCAACTAACACTAGGTAAGACTGCAATCCAAACTGTAGCTTGCTACAGATCCCCACCATACCCCAAGATTCTCACTACACCTTTCTAAACATACTGGAAAATATTAAGATAGAACCAAACACCCTAATACTGGGTGATTTTAACTACCCTGCCATTAACTGGGAAAACTACTCATGTCCCAACACCTTTGCGAACGGTTCTTGGAATTCATAAATTCCAATGCCCTGGATCAACTAATCCATAGTCCCACCAGGGGCTCCAATATCCTAGACCTGGTCATTACCAACATGGGAAATCAATGCTCCATACCTATGGTTACACCCTCGTTAGTCGGGTCTGTCCATAAGCTAATCACCCTTAACATCCACATCCCACCCCACCCCCAGTAAAGAAACCACCATAAAAACTTCTCTAAAGCCAACTTCATGCTACTCAAGTCAGAAGTGACAAACTTCATGACACCCATGCAGACGGGAACTGAAAGTTCAACTGCTGAATCCTACACTACGGCACTGTATGAGCACATCCACTCATGCATGAATCGTGCCATCCCAAATAGAACCAAAATGCTCTCATCCAAAAAAGGAAGCCAATCTGGTGGTCCCCTGCCATAAACAAACTTTACAACAAAAGGAAGAAACTTTTGCAGAAAAGAGGAAAATCCCAGGATGCAAAAAACTCCCTTACTAGCCTCAGTAAGAAACTGAGATGCCTCATAAAATCCTCCAAAGCTAGTTACGAAAATAAAATTGCCAAAGATTCCAAAGACAACCACAAAGCATTCTATAATTATGTCAAGAATCTAAATGGCAATGCTCAGATCTGCTCTGAGCTAAAACAGAATGGCATTAAATATACTGATCCGAAGGATATTGCCAATATCCTGGCAGATCGATTCAGTGCCAACTTCACCCCACTCTCACCCCCTAAATGGCCCATCTCAATACCGGAAGATTGCCAAATTCCAGTAATAACGGCCACACAGGTACAAAACGCACTCTCTAAAGCCAAGAATACAGCATCCATGGGACCAGATGACATCCCGGGCTGTGTACTACATGAACTACAATATGAACTGGCACCTCACCTAAGTGTCATGTTTAATCATAGCCTCACCTTATGTTTTGTGCCCACTGAGTGGCGCAGAGCTATAGTTATCCCAATCCACAAGGGGGGATCCACCTTGGATCCCGGAAACTACCGTCCCATCAGTCTGACAAGCCTTATCTGCAAGGCCATGGAGCGTATTATCATGGAACTTATAAACAAAGACATTGGCAACCTTCAAACACTGGACCCCACCCAGTTTGGGTTTGTGAAGGGACGATCTTGTCTCCTGAACCTGATTGACTTCTTTGAATCAGTCTCCAGAGCCATGGACAAGGGTAAGGTGGTCCACACAGCCTATCTAGACCTTGCCAAGGCCTTTGACACCATCCCCACTCTGGAATCATAGATAAACTTACTAAGTTGGGCATTAATCCCTATGTCACCCAATGGGTTGCTAAATGGCTTACTGATAGAACCCACACTGTAAAAGTAGCTGACTCCAAATCCAGCTCCAGACAAGTGACAAGTGGAGTACCTCAGGGTTCAGTCCTGGGGCCGCTCTTGTTTGGCATCTACTTCTCTGAAGTACAGGTCAACACTAAGGGACTCTGGCTAACAAAGTTTGCAGATGACTGCAAACTGGGAGCCATTATTGAATCCCCAAATGATGTGGATACTCTACAAAAGGGCCTTACAGAAACAGATGCTTGGTGCCAGAGCCATGGGCTCAAGCTCAATGCCAAGAAATGTATTGTTATCCCTTTGGGAAAAAACATGTATCCATGAATTACCATATAGGTGGCAGTACACTAAACACAGAAAGTGTGATAAGAGACTTAGGGACACAGGTGGACAGTGGTCTCACCTTCGATAACCACATTGCCACAACAGTCAGGAAATCCTTCTATGTGGCACACCTCATCATGAAGGGCTTTTCATCCAGAAAAAAGGAGGTCATTGTCCCACTGTACTCATCCCTCATTAGACCCATTATAGAATACAATGCCCCATTTGGTGTGTACCTCTCAAGACATCTGCAACAACTGGAAAGGCCTCAGAAATACCTCACTAAAAGAATCACAGGCCTAAAGCAGATGCCCTATGCTGACCGCCTTAAAACACTCCAGCTATACTCTGTCGCATATCGTCTACTCAGAGGCGATCTCTGCTTAACATACAAGGCCATGTCAAACCCAGAGCTGTTGGACATGCTACACTTAAAGAAATCCCAATCCCTCAGAGCTACACGCTCCAGGGATCTAAACCTTGTCATCACAATAAACAAAACATGTTGGAGGGATAGGTTCCTGACCCAGAGACTCCCCAGACTCTGGAATAGATTGCCCATACATGTCAAGCATAGTGCCTCTTTGGACCTCTTCAAGAGGAACCTTGACGATTGGATGGGAGAAAGGAAATTCACCCCAGGGATCACATCAGTCGCCCTGCTAGACAGGGGTCCAGGAAAGTAAATAATGTGGGAAGAAATATTCAGGGAATTGTTATGGCTAGGCTTCTATAGGCCCTAGGGCTGATAGCCTAGTACTAACCTATGAACCTATGAACTCCCACAACTCCTTCAATTTAATCAACTCATCCTTGCTCATAGACTTATTAACCACCTCCTTAACACCTCTTCCCTTCAAACTCTTCTCCAACCCTATCACCCCATTAGGCCCCTAAGATCAAGCAACAAAAATCAACTCACTGTTATCAAACCCAAAAACTCAGCAGGAGAAGCCATATTTTCATGTACCATATCCAAACTTTGGAACAATCTTCCACCCTCTATAACTACTCTACCTTCCAGCAGCCTTTTCAAGACTGCACTCAAATTCCACATTAATTTACATTGGCTTTGTCCTTGTTCTAATCCAGACTAACACCCCACCCTTACCCCCCATCTAGACTCTTAACCCAACTATACTACCGCCACTACTAACCACAGTCAGAAATAGCTAGTTGTCTTTACATACTTTAACATCTTGTCTGACAACTTTGTTACTAATATTATAAATGACAAGAAACTATCTTAACTTGCAGCATTTTCTGTATCTACTGTTGAAAATCAATATCTTGTTGTTGTATTAAAGCCAACAACTTGTAATGTTGTTGACTATTGCTGCAAGTCTGTATCTCTATCATGTACATGATGTGGAGCTTTTCTCCCCAGGCATCCGCTGAAAAAGGACCTGCGTCCAGTTGGAATTTCCCGGTAAACAAATGTAAATAAGTAAAATAAAAAAAAAAAAATATATATATATATATATATATATATATATATATATATATATATGTATATATATATATATATATATATATATATATATATATATATATATATATATATATATATGCCCCCATATCATGGGTGCAAAAATCAAGTTTAAAGGAAAAGAGTGGTGTATGTTATCCACACTTATTTATTATTTTTGATATATTTATTTTAAGTGCATTGATACTTGGCATCACAAGTATCAGCATTTCAGTAGGAAGCCAACTTAATCCTATGTGATACAAAAGCATCTCCACAAACTAGGACATCTTACAAAATTGTGTTACATTAGAGTTTGGGACTCCAGCCAGACATATGTTTATATGGACAATTCTGCAGGAGGTACATATAGTAAAGATATCTTAAATAAAACTACTAAAAAATTGAAAAATAAAAATAAGGAATAGAAGAGCATATCGGATACCTGCCTCCTGATGGGCAGCTTTTAATAACTGGCAGGAAGAAAGTAAAACTTAGGAAAGCAAATATATTGCAAGAAGTTTAAAATATAATGCTAACAAAATAAAAATCAGGTAAAAGGGTTGCACTCTAATACCATGATGACCACAGTGATTATATCTCTCAGATGAAGTAGAAGAATTTCAGATGTCACGTCTATATTCACACATTTAAATTCAGCAGCCCTCTCCCTCTGAAACTCCACAGCCATCATCCTTGAACACACACACACACATATATATATATATATATATATATATATATATATATATATATATATATATATATATATTGACAACAAGACTACTGGGCAGTCATATACTGAAATTAACAATTATTTTCTTTACTGCCTGCAGATCAACAAGGTCCTTTTAAGTTAAAGTGCAAGATGTGAGCATCCTTTTCCTCATATCCACTAAAGTTACGTGGTCACATCATCTGATATAATAACCCTCTTACTTTCTACAAATTCTGTACAGAAAGGAATTCAAAACAATTAGATAAAAATATGCCTGTATCTATTTAGGTGACGCTTCTGCAAGGTAAACATGCTTTCATTATAGAAACATCTACACCACTCAACTTGTTGAGCAGAGATTTTTTTGGGTAAACTGCACAAACTACTGTGCCCCTGATGGGATCCCTTTGGACATTTCAACAAAACACAAGGGCCAGCCAATTGGACCTATTTGACCCAGAAGGGCCCTGCCCCCCTCAAGAGGCCCCTCACTAAGCTATGGTAGGGTTGTTATGCATTATTTGTTCTAGGACTTGTCTTTGAGACACTACAACAAAGTGCAAGGTATTCCTCCTTCTCCCATAGTAGTTACAACTCATTAGTTCAGCAGAGATTTCCCATCATTCATTGCATTAGTGCCCGTCCAGTATTTTCAGTAATTACACATTCACTTCTCATGCATGGCTCATCATATTAGCTGCTTACATTGTCATAGTGTTCAGTTGCTGTTATATAGTGCTCAACTGTGTTTTTAACCAAAAATTGGTCAGCTAACCATTGGGATTTGTGTACCACTCTAGTTACTTTTCTGAATATAATAACAGGCTTAATTTGATGGTTGATGTAGAGGTACCATTTTCTATTTTTCTTCTCTTACTGACACCGGGTTTATAATTGGTTGCTAATGAATACAATTACAAGGAATAACTGTGGGATAGTCAGTCTTAGACCATATTAAAACAAATACTAGTAAGCATAAAAGTAAAAAAATAGATGATATGATACGAGGTAACTTCTGATCACACTGAATTATGATAGAGTTACCAATTCAACAGTGTGGCAGAGAAATGCATGTTGAACTCACAGATAGAGGTAAAATAATCATAGTTAAGGCAAACATGAGGTGTATGTGCTGAGTTGTAGGAGGCAGAAGTGGATAGAAAAATTATTCACTTGACTGAAAGTGGAAAAATGGTAACAGAAACAATTTGACTAACAAATGTACTGCTGGGGGTATCACAATTTTAGAGTCACATACAAAAAAGGGGGTAAGCAGAAACATAAACTTAGAAAATTGTAAGAATGGCTTAAGGAAGAGTTTTATTTTTTGGGAGAAAGTGTACTATAAAAAACTAAACAAACTGGGAGGGCTTTGCACATTCTCCCTACATTTATGTGGATTTCCATCAGGCATTTTGATTTTCTCCCACCTGCCAAAATATGATGCTTAGCGGTTACTCTAAATTAACCCTATATGTAATCTTTACTTTTGCACTTGTGATATGGTTGGAAAAGATCTGCACGCATTAATCCACTTACCCAATTTAACAAATAAATAAAAAGAAAAAACTTTCAGAAATAGCTATACACGGGGTGGTGCGTAAGCAATATCATTTCTAATGAAAGGCCCAAAATTATTACAATTATTATTGTTGAGTATTCTGAAGAAATTTAACTATTTTATATGGCTTTATAGAAAGAAATTGATTGCAGCATGATATGAGAATTGGGTACCTATCAGTTCAGTGAAAAATCAGTTCAGCAAATTGCATTTTCAGTGTACTTACATCGAGCATGCCATTCGTCAAACTGTTAATTCTGAGATCGTAGTACAGTGAAGATCAGGAAATTTGCCCTTTCACCCCTGTACTGTGGTCTCAGAGTTCGTATATATAATTAGTGGGGGGTGTGGGGATGCAGCCCTCCCACATGAGCAGAATTTGAAGGCATTGATGAAATGCCATTTGTTGAAGTGTCACTTCAATGAAGTGATATAGACCCATGAGAGTTAATAAGGTATGGAACTGAAAACATTCAAAGCGAGTGCAGAAGATGATAGGAAGCCCGTAAAGGAAAAATAGGTAATATAAGATAAAGTATAATGGAGATTCAAAACTATTCATTTTCTTTTTGCCCCACAATTTTCAAACAGCCATTAAGTACAGCTACACTGACACCCCACTGACTCTTTTGTCAACTACTTCCTGACATCTGAGAACATTGGGCATGGGTGCCAAGAGCTGAAGATTGTGGTGAGTCAAAACATTTCATCAAGTTTTATGTTTCAAATGAGCCCACTTCTTAGTGGTATGATGTACTTGGTGCTGTCAGCAGCATCTCCAAAAGATACTGGAGTGTGCAGAGTACTTAACTTACACATATATATATATATATATATATATATATATATATATATATATATATATATTTTTTTTTCATTTATTTAGTTGTTTTTTTGTTAAGAATGGTAAGCAACGTAGTGCACTGATCCATCTGCAGGATTTTCATGCACAGGGTGATGGAAATACAGTCAAAGAAAAAAAAAACTCTACTCAATGCAGCAATGGTAATGTAATGACAAGCATGTAGAGAAGTATAAGTCAAGAATAAATATATCTTAAATGAGCACAATCAGAAGTAGACATGATGCAAGAATCTAATCAGTAAAATCAATATGGAGAAAATAAGGTACAAAGAACAAAGTATTTACAGTATGCACAATTGTTCAACATTGGATGTGAAGGAGAGTAAGGCATGAGTCAAATGACAGGAAAAAGGTAAAGGAGCAAGACAGAAAAGAGAAAAAAATAAAAAATAAAAAGGAAGTGCTGTCTAGGTGGGGAGACAAAGGTGATGTGCTCAGCTATCTCCTACCCAAGTTTAGGAGATCTGAGCAGTACTATAGGAGTTTGGGGACATGTTTACTAATAGATGAAGATGCATCTACCTGATGATGTACGATGTAGACACAGGGCCCCAGAGGTCCACTAAACAGGCCCCTTATAGTGTATCTGAGTGAGTTAAGCAGACCCTGAGAGAGGAGCTACAGTAGATTTTGTATATGGAGGTAATCTAGGAGT
Source organism: Protopterus annectens (assembly GCF_019279795.1). NCBI lineage: Eukaryota > Metazoa > Chordata > Ceratodontiformes > Protopteridae > Protopterus > Protopterus annectens. The sequence goes on along the minus strand of NC_056730.1, from coordinate 502,586,778 downwards.
CAAATTATTTATGTCTGTTTTAACATGTTTTTTGACAAAATATAAGCTAATAAATGCACATATTGTTTTATTTTTAATACTTAATAATAGCATATATTTCTGATACCTAACCTAAAACAGTTTTTTATGTCCAAGAAGCTAACAAGTGGAAGGAGGGTTGGAATGGTAGGTGGGAGGTCAGCTGTAGGGGGGGCCCACCAACATAGTCTTAATTGGCACCTAAGCCCATCCCTGCAAACCACTATCCTCTGATTTTTACCCTCCCAGTCCCAATATAGATAAAGACACTGTTTGCTATCCTAGGAATTGAAGAGCCACCTGTCAACTTCAGTTGCAACTCATTCATTCATTCCATCACACAATCCCCCGGATTCACGAATCCTCCGTGTAAGACTAAGTAAGTCTTACTCGGAAACGGCAGTTGAACGATATGACGTCAGTGTGCTATGAATATTCATGAGGGCACACTGACTCTACGCAAAGTCCTACACAGGCCGTGTAGAAAGGCAGGGGACATGTCTGACTGCCGAGCAGTTTAAATGTCCACACCCCTGCAAGTGTTGTAATAGTAAATGTCAACAAACATGAGCGAGTTTGCTCAAATGTGTAAATACACAACACAACATTTACTGACATTTAAATCCCCAGTACAATTATTAAATGTAAATTTTTATTTTTTTTGTCCGATATAGCTGCCCGTGTGTGCGCATGTGTGCCCATTGCTTAGCTACAGTTAGCAATTTCGACATGGAGGAGCATAAAAACAAAAGTTTATGCAAATTAAGCTAAATAGCAATAGGCTAGTGGTAGATCATTTGCACAAAGAGGAAGAATTCATGGTTCGAGTCCCACCTTTCCCTTTATTATTTTATGTTATAAATAAGTATATGAAATAATTGCTGAGATATATGAATAAAATTTTATTAAAAAGTAATGAAATGGCCTATGTATAATTGAACAAAACGTATATATCTAAATATAGAAAATATCTTGACATATAATTGCCTATAGCTAAGCAGCACTTTACCCAGCTTAATGTAGTTGCCCGTAGCTAAGCAATGCTCTACCCAGCTTAATGTAGTTGCCTGTAGCTAAGCAGCGCTTTACCCAGCTTAATGTAGCTGCCCGTAGCTAAGCAGCGCTTTACCCAGCACAAACCATTTGTGCGGAGCTGTGCACCACGCCAACCAGCTTACCATTGGGCAACGTGTAGCCAAGTCGCCTTCACACAGCCACACCTCCTAGCCTGTCTAGACAGTAGTAAAATAAAAAGCAATGACAAGGCTCAAACCCGGGATACTGTGCACCATAGTCAAAGTACTAAACCACTAAGCCATGACAGCTTTGCATAAAAATCCATTATTAACATACATATAGTAATGAATGGAAATGTAAGCATTACTAAGCAGGTTTGCTGTTAGCTGAGAATTTTCCAAAACGGCCAATCACCAAAAAGTGCAGGAAAGTCGGCATATTTAAGCTCCATAGGTGGGAATACTCACCAGAACTGATTGTAGCAGCCATCTGTAGTCAGAATATCAGGTGTTGGAGAGGGAAGTCACTTCAGAGTGCAACAATGGTGCATCAAGGAGTCGAAATACATTGTTTGGCTCCTTGTCCACCGTCATGAGTCTAGACTCCTGCAGTGCCAGTTCCAAGGGACGGAGTATAAAACAGAGACTTGGAACCAGTTGGCTCATGATCTCACCAGTGCCACAGGCATCCCTTGGACTGGTGAGCAGGTCCGTCACTACCATGCAGACCTGAAGAGGCGGAAGCAGGACCTACTGACCCAATGGATCCAGGAGGCCCGTGGGACGTGAGATGCCCCACCACTGAGTAGGTATCCATGGAATGAAGTATGTTGGACGTGCTAATTTAGTTTATAGAATGGATAGAAATGTCTCAATATCCCTTCATTTACTCCACAGCTGCAGGTGACCGTGCCGCGAATCAGCAAGCCTATGCAGATATGCTGCTAAGGCTGCTCCACTCGGCAGGTTAGTAATTCTTCTGCATGTAATGTTATTTAAAATAGGTGAGAGAGTGTGGAAAAAAGTGTTGCAGCTCCATAATAAAGGCATATAAAGCCCTAAATAATGTCTCTGCATGTACTGTTATATAAAATAAATCAGAGAGCAAGAAAAAGAGTGTAGTAACCCATTAATAAAGGTAAAAGAAGTCCAGATGAAATATCTCTGCATGTACTGTTATAAAACATAAGTGAGTGAGCCAGAAAAGGAGTGTGGTAAACCATTAATAAAAGTCTAATAAGTCTTGAATAATAAGTCTGCATGTACAGTTGTATAACATAAGTGAGTGAGCCTGTAAAAGAGCATTGTAACCTATTAATAAAGGTATAATACAACTGGAATATGTCTGTTGTATGCACTGTAATATCAAATAAATAAGAGAGAGCCTGTAGAGAAGTGTGTACTGTGATTACTAAAGGTATAATACTTGGAGTGTGTCTGTGTCACCTACTGTGAAATGTTGTTGTGCCCTTGCATTCTATAAATAGTACTGTTGTATTAAGTGTTGTCAACCCACAGTTGGGCAGTCCCATATAAAGCGGATGAAGGAAGTGTCAGTAGTTGTGAAGCATACATACATTCTGCCTTTTTTAGGCAAAGCTCACAGGACAAACTCACCTCCAAAGACAACCCAGGGATAAAAACACTAAAGGTAATGCTACTCAATGCCGGAAGTCTAAATCTCAAGATGCACGCACTTGAGGCTCTCCTCAGTATGGAGAAAATCGATGTCTGTACAGTAACAGAAACCTGGTTTAAGGCTCCTGAGAGCACCCCAGCACTACCAGGTTATAACCCATACCATGCGTTTCAGCCCCAAACCTTGGACCAAAGCACAAAAGGAGGGGGAGTATCTATATTCATCAAAGATACCTACACCTCCAGGTTATTGACACTGCACGAAGCATCAGAAACCATCAATGTGCAACTAACAGTGGGCAAAACTGCCTTTCAGTTTGTAGCCTGCTACAGAACACCCACCCTATTACAGGAACCTCACTTGGCATTCCTGAGAACATTGGAGAATATGAAGGTCTCTCCAAACACTATGTTACTGGGTGACTTCAACTACCCAAACATTGACTGGGAAAACTACTCAAGCCCAAACACCCTCACCCAATGGTTCCTTGAATTTATAAACTCTAACGCGATGGAACAACTGGTCACCACTCCCACAAAAGGGAACAACTTATTGGACCTGGCCATCACCAACATGGGGACTCTATGTTCCACACCAGAGGTAAACCCCTCATTGGTAAGATCAGACCATAAACAAATTTCCCTGGACATCCATATCCCGTCCCCACCCCCAGCCAAGGAAATCACTGTAAAGAATTTCTCAAAAGCCAACTTTGCACTTCTCAAGACTGAGGTGAAATCCTTCAAAGCCCCCGGGCCAGAGGGTAATACAGCCCAGTCTGCAGAATCCTTTACGAATGCATTCTATGAGCACCTACAGGGAATGTATGGATCGTGCTATCCCAAATAAAACCAAGACTCACTCCTCCAAAAACAGGAGACCTGTCTGGTGGACCCCGACCATAAATGAGCTATACAACAGAAGGAGGAAGCTACTACATGACAGAGCAAAATCCCAAAAAGGGAAGGCATCTCTGATCATTATTAGCAAGAAACTTCGATCCCTCATAAAATCATCAAAGGCCAGTTTCGAAAGAAAAATTGCCCTAGGCACTAAAAATAATCACAAGGCCTTCTTTAGTTATGTCAGGAATATGGGTGGAAACTCCCAGATATGCTCTGAATTGTTGCATAATGGTACAAAATATACTGAACCTACAGACATAGCCATCATCCTGGCAGACAAATTCAGCACAAACTTCTCCCCCCCTTCCCCCCCAAAGGAGCAAATGCCTATCCCAACTGAATGTAACCTCCCTGACATCACAGATGCACAGGTGAAAGCTGCCCTCTCCAAAGCAAAAAACACAGCATCTATGGGACTGGACGGTGTCCCAGGCTGTGTCTTACACGAGCTCCAAGAAGAACTGAACCCTCACATTAAGTCACTGTTCAAACTTAGCCTTACTACAGGATATGTACCCAAAGAATGGAGTACAGCTATAGTGGTCCCACTCCACAAAGGTGGTGCCACAACAGACCCGGGAACTATCGCCCCATAAGCCTGACTAGTCTGGTCTGTAAATCTATGGAGCGTATTATCATGGAACTCATAAACAAAGACATTGGGAGCCTCCAGACACTGTACCCTACCCAATTCGGCTTTGTTAAGGGCAGATCTTGCCTCTTAAACCTAGTTGATTTCTTTGAAACAGTTACCAAAGCCATAGATGAGGGCATGGTAGTCCACACAGCCTACCTGGACCTTGCAAAAGCCTTCGACAAAATACCTCACTCGGGCATCATAAATAAGCTTACGAGCTTAAATATCAACCACTATATCACAAGATGGGTTGCAAACTGGCTCAGGGATAGAACCCACATGGTCAGAATCGCAAGTGCCATGTCTGAATCCAAACCAGTTACAAGTGGCGTCCCACAGGGCTCAGTTCTGGGACCTCTCTTGTTCGGTATATACTTCTCTGAGGTTCAGGTTAACACGGGGGGATTATGGCTGACAAAGTTCACAGATGACTGCAAACTGGGGGCCATAACTGACTCTCCAGCTGACACAAGCATCCTCCAAAAGGATCTCACAGAGATGGATGCTTGGTGCCAGAGCCACAGCCTCAAGCTAAATGCTAAAAAGTGCATAGTCATCCCCTTTGGGAAAAACAAGGTGCCCACAAATTACCACATAGGTGGTAATCCATTAAGTACGGAAGAAGTAATTAGAGATTTGGGGACCAGTGTAGACAGTAATCTCTCCTTTGGTAATCACATTGCCAAAGTGGTTAGAAATACCTTCTATATAGCCCACCTCATCATGAAAGGGTTCGCATCTAGATCAAGAGAGGTCATTGTGCCCCTCTACTCGTCACTCATCAAGCCCATAATTGAATACAATGCTCCTTTTGGGATGTACCTTACCCGACACCTGCAGCAACTGGAGAGACCCCAAAAGTACCTCACCAAGAGGATCATGGGCTACAAACAGATGTCCTATGCAGCTCGACTAAAGATACTCCAGCTCTACTCAGTTGCTTACCGCCTACTCAGAGGCAATCTATGCCTGACGTACAAAGCCATGTCAAACCCAGAATTAATGGACATGCTCCACCTCAAAAAATCCAAGTCCCTTAGAGCTACATGATCCAGGGACTTAAACCTCAGCACAGAAATAAATAGGACATGCTGGAGGGACAGATTAATTTCCCAGAGCCTCCCCTCACTCTGGAATAGAATTCCAATTCATGTTAGACATAGCCCCTCACTGACCCTCTTCAAGCGAAATCTGGACGCGTGGATGGGAGATCGCAAATTCACCCCTGGGATCTCTTCTGTGTCCCTGCTAGATAGAGGCACAGTAAACTAATCTTAAAGGGTACCTTCTGTGACCTACTTTACAGAGGCACAGTAGGGTAATCTAATAGGGAGGCGGAAGCCAAATACACTCTGGCTAGGCTTATAAATGCCCTAGGGCAGATAGCCTAGTATCTACCTATGAACCTATGAACGTATGAACAGTCCTTATATAGCTAGCATGCATAGGTAAATCTGGCACATGAGTAGCTTGTTAATGTGTACCCCAGAAATGTGAATGTGCTACATGAAATGTAGGTTTCTGTAGAAATGTAACAGAAAATGGCATGAGAACACATCCAGATATGTAGATATATACATATACATAACATATATATGTATGTAGCAGTAACATCAGCAACTTGGACAGTTAGTATGTCAGATATAGGTCAGGTATATAATGAACTAGCCAAACCCATAACACAACCTAATGCACATTGTCAAGTGTAATAATACATGTAGGGGATATACACCTGCAGTCATTAGGTATGCAGTGTAGAATTAAAGTACTGATAAGATGTTAATGGAGGTATCTTTTTACACCCTTCTGTATGTGCATAAACAATGCAATTCCACACGTCATTGGGTATGTCTATTTTCATAATATTTGTTGGGACATATGTCCTATTGTTCTATAAATATCTGCATGAACTTTGATGCATGTGCCCTGTTCAAACACCCCAATCATGGTGGCCTCCTGCCACCAATTATTCCTGCATGCTGTTTGAATGTTCACTGTCGTTCAATATATGCATGTGTTATGCTTGCTGTTCAACTGTTGGAACCCTGGTGTGTTGGTTTAATGGGAATATTACTGCATGTGGTTACAACTAATTTGGAATGCTGTTGTTCATGTTGTAATTAAACACACCTAAACTCAGAACTTTTAGGAAGGCTGGTCCCAGCGGACCCACCTGTCCCTCCTCAGCTGGCAGTTGCACCTGGCACCAGCAGGTCTGGTGCCCAGCCCTTGCTCCCCTCCTCCATAGGTCCTATGCCACCCTCGGGTGGAAGCACTGCAGGGGATGGGGCTTGTCCCCCCATGCAAGCATGGGTGGAGAAGGGCCACCTGTCACCCTGCAAAGGGTCCGGGCTGTGGTGCGTAGGGAGATCCAGCGGTCAGTCGCTGATCCACTATGCCAGCTCGAGGCAAGAGTGGCGTGACTCTCGGGTGAGCCTGCCCCTCCTACGCAGCTCCCAGCACAGCCACCCTTCGGGGCTGTGAAGGTGCAGTGGTGACTGCCTATGGGTGGGATCTCAGTACCACTGTTACCATCTGTGGACTCATGGGCTTGCGATCTCCAAACATCCTTCTCCGTCAATTGTGTACACCCACCCCATGTGTCATATTCTGCCCCTGTATGCATCTTGTCTGTCTTGTCTGTTTACCTCCCTAACCTACCTCCCCAAATATACCTACTTCCTCTACCTCACTTTCCACTCTCACATAAAAAATAACAAAAAAGGGCAATCTGTTGCCACAAAAAAAATTACGTCCCATACATAGCTTCCCATTTTGCACACATGTCTGCTGGACATGTAAACTGACAATTACAATTGGTAGCACAACATACTCTGTTGTCCTCACCCCTGTCTCAGGGGTGGAAGGTTTCAAATTTCACTCCAAATTACTAACATAAGCACAGCAGTTGCTGGTAAAGAAATGGGCAGCTATGGACCTTCCCTACACCCGTCCTGCACATCCCGTGCTGGTTTTCCTACTGTTTTTCCCTCTTTGTGCCCCCTTTTTCACCACTTTCCTATCTCCCCATTTTCTTTTCTTTCAAAGAAATTAGCACGGGGGTTAGCGGGAGTAAGTACTTTTAAGCAGTATTAAGCGGGTGTAAGCGAGTGTGCGCATGGGTAAGCATTGTGCAAACCCGTGCAAACCCGCTTACAACTGCTTAAAAGTGCCTTAGTCACTCTCTATGCCAGGGCCCTTATTCTGCTCAGCAGCAAAATAAAACACCTCTGTCAGTCTCGAACCCCAGAGCTTGGGTTCACTACACTGCATAAAGTACCACTGAGCCACTGCAGATATACAATAACTTGGTGCTGAAATAAATATATCATGTATTACAATGAGTGAATGTAAAGGAACAATAGGAAGGCCATAACACAAAGCTTGTTCTGTGGATCTTTAGCAGCCATTGTTGTGGAATTGCATTACATGACTGTGATAAGTGAAGCAGCCATTCTAGCAGAAAATAATGTTACAACAGCACTTTACAAACCCCACACAGTATCATAGCAGGACAAACACTGGCATATCTGATTGGGGCAGAGGCCATATTTCCTAAATGTGACTACATTTCAGGGATGTCCCTGATTGTGCAACATATTTTAGCTGTGTCACTCTCAGTCCCTGTGAAAAGTACTGATGTTAGTTAGAAAGGTGGGGTACTACACAATGAAAAATGACAATAAAAACAGGAGACACCGCTTGCACTTCAGAAAAGGTGTACTAATCTATATGCATTGTTTCACTCAAGTCTACACATGCTGTCTGTATTATTTGGAAGGTGTACCTCACTTTTAACTACCTATCCCTGACTCCATGCAAATATGTATCTGAGTGTTTTATAGGCCTGGCAGAGGCACAAACACACAGGCATATCAGCATTTCTGCTGTTACACACCCTGCAAATAGCTTTGGGAGGACTTCCACAAGCATACCCTTATGTAGAAGTTCAACACAGAAATACCAAAGGATGTAGCATGTACTGGTAGCAACTGACTGTAACAATGTCATTGTACAAGTGCTGAAAACACATGTGGGTTGCACACACAAAGTATACCACATTAACATCTGTCTACCATCTGGATAGGTTCGCAGTTGGGAACTATGCAGATGGACCACTTGCCTTGATAAACTAACAGGTACACACCGATCCTTTAAGTCCAGTAAGGTAACATTCACACAGTAATACATAATGCTCTCTGTATGTCTGTCCCCCCCCACACATTTAAAATATACTTGTGTGTTTAGGGTCTACCAAGGATGTAGGTAGGTATACTCAGTACTGGAATTGTCCATTTTTCATGGCAATCCTGTGCTAATGTCAACAATAAGAAACACAAACCCTGCAGAAGTGAGTATATTAATATTCACAGTATAACAGTTCACAAACAGTTCATGTGCCAAAAGAATACTTCTCAATAACTGCTTTTGTATGGCAGTTAATAATATCAGTAGAAAAGAAACTACATACTCACATATATCTTGTGTAAGCATTTGTAAGGGTGAGTTAAACTCTACATTGCTAGCTCTGTACTGGAAGTGGCAACACTCAGGTCTGAGTACAACATGCACATCACTGGCTACACCTCTAGCTTCAGATATAAGAAGTATACCAACCTTTGGACTTAAACAACAGCATCCACAGCAAACAAGCATGGGCCCCTCTCTGGAAATCTGAAAGGGCTACGCCTACATACCTTACCAATTTATAGCATTGGGTTGCTATGACAGTCAGCACTGCAATTACCACACAGCAGGCTGTATGCATTTACCAAATGTTGGTCACCAACAGGTGCAGAGGGCATCACATGCACATGTGCTGATACCTATAAAAGGAGACTGTACTTGCTATCCCCACATGCAGTCATTACATTGCATGTGTTGCATATCTGCAAGAGCCAAAAAAAATTCTTACTTAAAAAAAAAAAATAATTAAGTAAAAAAAAATATTTACCAACAAGAATATTAATTAAGTAAAACAAAAAATACTTAATTAATACAAAAATAAATAAAAACAACCTTAACTTAATTAAGATACAAATAAAAAAAAAGTGTCACAACATAAACAGACGGACCAGGAAGTGACAAAAAGGTATGTAACAAATATGTACTTACTGGCAAGTAGTAGATGTTTATGAAGAGTACTGTACATATTTTGAAACATGCATATGTGGCAGCAGTAGGTATGTATGCACTGATGCCATGCATAACTACTGCCATGGACAAATCATTGTGTAGCTGTGTGCAGGGGACATAACTGTGACATATGTAGCTCAGCATTAAATGTCAAACTTCTGATGATGTTATCTATGTGGAGTACAGTAATGTGTATGTCTGTTTGGGGGAGTAGTGCAAACAGCTATATAAACTTTTATGTGTCAGAGTAAGACATGTAGCTTAGCATTGGCAACTGCTGTACCAGGCTAGTATAATAATGTAGCATTTGAAGCTATATATACCCCCTGTAATATTCCTATATGCACACATGTGACAACTGTTCATGCTGTAGCAAGGCACAATAGGTAATCCATGAGGTCTAGGGACTTACAACAGTGTGAACCTTGTGTGTGTATGGCACACACATATGGAGAAATATTTACATGTCAGATATATTAGCATCTTAACATGTGCATAGAGCAAGGGACATACTGCAGCTGTTTGTGAAGGGTGGACATATATCTGTTGGTGAAGGTTGTTATGTGCATATGTTCATGTAGGATGGAGTGTGTGGCAAACAAGATAGCATACAGTGCTGGTATATGACATGTGGTGTTTAAATGCTGTGGGTATGATGTATTAGGTTTCTAGTCTTCTAGACAGGGAGTCTTGCTAAACATACATGGGCTGAGAATACCTTCAATGCATTCTGCACAAGACTGTGCAATATTAATACACAACTATAACCCTCTCAACCTTTGCATAATTGATATTCCCACCATGAAAGTTGGACTGTATATGTGGCTATATGTATATCTATATGTACATCAATGGATATTTACATGTATGCTCAAGGTCAATGTTGTAAATGTATTGCCCATCCCTTTTGTTAATAATCCTGTACCCATGAACTACCAGATAGGTGGTAATCTACTCAACACCAAAAGTGTGATAAGAGACCATGGGGCACAGGTGGACACTAGTGTCCATTTTCATAATCACAGTGCCACACTAGTCATGTAAACTGTGTACGGTCCACATGTCATCAGAAAAGGTGTGTCATGCATGGAAAAAGAGGTCAGTGTTCCACTCTACTCATCAATCATAAAACCCATCATAGAGCAAAATGGCCCCTTTGGTATGTACCTCAGAAGACATCTACAGCAACTGTAGATGCCAGACACATTACTCACAAACAGTATTACCAGACTCAAACAGATGCCCTATGCAGACTGTCTCACAAAACCACAGCTACACTGTGTCGCATACCACCTACCCAGAGGCAACCTCTGCCTAACATACAAAGATATGGCAAACCCACAGGTGTTGGACATGCTCCATGTATACAGATCAAATCCCTACAAGCTACACACTGTACTGATCTTAACCTTGTAACATCAGAAAGTAGAACATGCTGGTGTAGTACATAAACATCTCAGACACATACCATACTGTGGAACAAACTACCTATCAATAGCAATGAACGGTCCTCATTAGCAGTCGTCATGAATAATCCTGATGATTGGATGTGAGATAGGAAATACAACCCAGGAATTACCTCTGTGGCTCTGCATGACAGGGGCACATGAACTTAAATTACATGGGTGTTGAACGGCAGGTATGCCTTGGCTTCTATAATAATATCAGTAGAAAAGAAACTACATACACACATATATCTTGTGTAAGCATTTGTAAGGGTGAGTTAAACTTTACATTGCTAGCTCTGTACTGGAAGTGGCAACACTCAGGTCTGAGTACAACATGTACATCACTGGTTACACCTCTAGCTTCTGTTATAAGAAGTATACCAACCTTTGGACTTAAACAACAGTGTCCATAGCATCTATTTTCTGAAAGATCTTTTTTGAGTTGCTACAGCTACCAACAATGCATCTACAGGCGGCCCCTTGCTCCAGTGTTTTCTATCAGAAGGTCCAGACAAGATATTATTAGGTTTCTTAGGAACTGCGTCCACCATGTCCAGGTCATTCCATGTCCATTATGCCATAAAGTCAATGAAGGGGTCAACAAGGGGTACCACCCAGGATGTTGATGGGCTTGAACCAATGGCCTTGGACCAAAGGCCTCCAGTAACATAGACTCTTCTGGAGAAGGGCTGATGGTGGACTATTCTCCCATCTGCTTCTTCAATTCTAGAATTTCACCAAAGGTGACATCTTCAGGTGGGAACCTAGGAGATCCTTCTCCTTCATCAAAGTCTGTGTCATCAGTGATGGACTCCAGAAATGAGTTGATCTGTTTCCACATACACATCTGTTTATGGTGCACCTGATCTCTAGGAAGATCAGAGGGTTCCGAATTAATCAGGGAGCTTCTAACACAGGCATCCTACAGTCTAGTTTCCAGATGTCCCTGTCTAACAGAGTGATGATAGAGAAAGCTAGTTCAGTATAAAGTTTGGGTGGTGCCAGTCTGGGTGAAATCACCTTATCCTTTGCATTTGAAAGGACCCTCCAAAATGCCTCAAAAACTGAAGAAGCTATGAGCTCCGGGGAACTCCTCAATTTTAAATTTGAAAGGGATCCCTCAAAACTGAAAGGTCTGGACTCTGAAGCAGACGCCAGCACTGAGTTATAAAGTGCCTAGGCTCTGAGAGGTATTACAGTTCAGAGAATCTTGGTGTCGACACCTATTCCAAGTCCCAGTGTCAAAGACTCAGCCCTAAGGCTCCAATGGCTCCAAACACACTGGAGCCGACAGAGGAAGGGACCCACTCAGGGTTGAAGAAAAAAGTGGTATCGATCCTAACCTAGTTACCTCAGAACAGAAATCTTTCTATAGGCCCAATGGCTAATAGCCTATTAACTGCATAGGAGCCAATACACACACGCATGTACTTGTTGCATTAATTGCTAGGTGAGGTTGATTGAGTATGATGGTGAATGTGTAGGTGAATGTGTCAATGTTGTGTATATGTGTGATAGCCTAGTGGGAAATTGTTTATATCATGGTATGTAGTGTTCTAGCTCTGATCCTAGCAAATGATATGTATGCTATTGCTAGGCAGGAAAAGCAGTATGGCATACGGTGTGATGTAGTCCCATGCTGTTGACTGGAGTGTGCCATTGTAGGCTAAAACAGTACATGTATGCTCATTGATTATTAAAAGTAGTGAATACAAATCCCATATGAACTGTAGTACTACCTGAAGCTGTAGGCTCAAACAGCACAGTATGGTGTATATACACATTGCTTGGAAACACTGTTTTGTTTGGTACCTGTAGTCCTCACACATTACATACCTCAGGCATACGGTTTTGTAAGTGCTGACACACAGTACTCTATGGAACACAGGTAAAGCTCATCTGGGTTGACATACCTTTGTGGCTTGTAGGTATGTCGGATGTGTGTGTGTGTGTGTGTGTGTGTGTGTGTGTGTGTGTGTGTGTGTGTGTGTGTATGTCTGTAACATGGCCTCGGTCATATGTGTATTACAGGATATAAGTGCATATCTAGTAACAGGTATAATGTAGTACAGCAGTATGCCACCTATATTGATGAATGTGCACATATGTTAGTTAGGGGTTGGCTATCAACAAGTACAGTGGTGTACTGGTAGTACAGTAACTGTACTTTACAATCATTTCAATGGATGACATATTCCTTTATGCATTAGCTTCATATATACCTTCTGTGGCTAGGTGGTGCATTGTGTCACATACAGTGTGCCATGTACTGTTGTATAATCTTACATACTGGTTTCCCTTTGTTGCTGTGCTGAACATGGCTTAATACATAGAATGTGCCAGGCACTGTCAGGCAGTTGTAGCCTGAGCACTGATATGTGGTATTAAAAGTGTCTATCTACTGACAGCCAAAAGGTTGATATATATGACATTTCATTGATATCTGTACTTTACAATGTTAAGTATGCCACATGACTTGCTCAAAATTATTGTTTTATTGCCTTCCAGGGATATGTCTCATCATCGCAATCCTGCGTATTCCCCTGAAGAGGAAGAGTTAATACTGCAAAGCCTCCTACAACATCATACCCTGCTGTTCTCCAGAACCAGCCAGGACCAGCATGAGTGCACAGCACTGTGGCAGGATGTTGTCCGTCGGGTTAATGAAGTAGGCATGCATAACCAGACTTATGAGCAGGTTTGCCATCACTGCAGTGATTTAATTAGACATGTCTGGCAGCATGCCTCTGATATCTGCAGACAGCAGCTTGCCACAGGTGGTGGTGCTGCATTACATCAGCCTCTCACCAGAGTGGAGGAACTGCTCCTCAGCGTCGTGGCTCCTGGACAACAACTACAACAACAAACATGTGTCATCATGGAGTCCGGAGTCACCCAGCAAGATGACTCAGAGTGTGCAGGTAACATGGCATATCTGTAGACTACTGTTAGCTCGATTGTTAGAACATGCATATGTCAAATGTGTACTGTGTACATAAAAGATGTGGAGCCTGTTGTTGTGCAATACTGATAATTTGGAACATAATCTGTATGCCTGTGACTATCAACTGTTGTACTACTGTGAAATTGCAAACTCACAGCAGCAATGCCAAAGTTGTTGACACTGACAAACTGTCTCATATCCTTGTAGGTCCCTCTGGTGCGACAACAAGACAGCACACCCATGCTGGTGAGTGTTCTACATTTACTATAGCAAATAACATGTGCATGTCATTGGTGAGTTGTAGGCCATATACACATGTAAAATACCTACACATAATGCATGCTGTGCATGTTTTCTGTGGGACTATGCACGTCCCAGTAATATGAGTAGCTGCCTCAAACACATGCAATACACAGAGCATCCCAAACAATTGTGGTACACTGTATTGGACGTTGTATAGGCAGAGTCAATACACATGTACACAACATACACCACTTTGTCATGCGCAGTACGTGTTAATATGATACACATGGTGTATTTAGACACCTGCTGTAAGGTGAGACTCCAGTATCCCACATGTCATCCACACAGCACACATACTATACCTGAGGGGTAGAGGCCTATCATGGGGCAGTGCAACATCCTTCAACACACAACACATTCATGTTGGGCAATGCTCCCTATTGGACACTTACATACCCATGTAACAACTGTCTGTGAAATGGTTAATGTAACCGCAGTGCTGCAGTTCAGGTACAGCAAGATAGTTGACAGTGTGGCACACATTACTGGCCTTGACTGATCACATGATGCTGCCTGATGATGACTCATGGTACTACACTCCATCCAGTTACAGTAACTACAGTACTGCACATAGCATTCATTGCTATACACCTGAAAGTTGTGTGCATCCAGCCATGGTATGTATACCTGTGGGTGATGCTGCATAAGACATGGAAATGCATTTAATACTTGCACAGCAATGTTGTGTCAATGTACACATTGTGTTCCAGGGTGAAGCCAATCATTGAACATCACACATGCATCACAGACATGTATACTGTTATTAACAAGGAATCTCTACACTCACACTGCATGCTGTTGAGCAACACACATCCTGCATGCTGACACGTGTGATAAAACTCTTTGGCTTCTGATACTGTACCCCACCATCAACCAGTAATGAATATATTCTGGATTGCTAGTGTGTCTGTGTGTGTGTGTGTGTGTGTGTGTGTGTGTGTGTGTGTGTGTGTGTGTGTGTGTGTGTGTGTGTGTGAGACTACTTTACTGAGTTATGTAATTGTGTTCATGTGTGCATGTGTACATGTGTTCATGTGTGCATGTCCGCATGTGTGCATGTGTGCATGTGTCCATGTGTTCATGTGTGCATGTGTGCATGTGTGCATGTGTTCATGTGTGCATGTGTGCATGTGTTCATGTGTTCATGTGTGCATGTGTGCTAACATCATGTACATATTGTAAAGTGTGTTTCCTGTCTTCCTCTCACAGGTCCTGATGTTAGTCTGGTTGAGTGCAGCAGGGAACCTGAAGTCACTGCCAGAAATAGTGATACTGATGATACATGTGGCCTTAGCTGAGGGACAGCATACAGTAGACATTGACCAGGATAGTGTGGTATCAATGGCACATGCATCCCCTCACAGCAGCCATACCCAGATTCCTGAAATGGTACCACACAGGCAGATGTCCAGGGGTTCTTGTGGGAGCACCTGTGGTCGTCATGCCCCTGTCAGATGTGCCCCCAGAGGTCTTACAACCTCAGCTATGTTCTGGGCTGTAATGCAGGCACAGGGACGTATGGAATGGTACACCAGACAGGGACTAAGGGTGCAGAGAGCACATCACACCGCTATCAATGACAGTATCCGTGACCTTGCAGGTGCCATCTGTAATTACACAGAGGTCATTGATAGACATTGGGGGGAGACACTAGATGTGCTCCACAACTTCATGTCCATGTGCCAGGACAGTGCAGGATGGTTGAGTCGTCGACATGGATGTATGCCAGCAACATCATCAGCTGGCAGTCGTCGCGGATGACACACAACTCACAGCCGCTCCCATAGTGCCAGTACCAGCCCCAGCAATGCTGGGGCTGTGCTGTCAATAGACTGTCCTAGAAGACCACATGCACGTGGCTCTGGACAGTCCCAGCAGGGACATGGGTCCAGTCAACAACCCTCTGCCTCTGATGACAGTACCCAGTCTGGCTTAGTACCCAATACTGTCCATAGCACCCCTGCCAGGCACAGGTACCATGTCCGTGGCCAGAGACAGTGATCTGTACAACCTAGCAGGTACAGTCTGTGGCTGTCCCACAACCTCCTGTATATGGCAGCCACATGGTGCATGCAGACACACACACATAATTCAAACACCTAGGGCTAACACATACACACATCACATCAACATTGTCCCATGCTGTACTGTTGTCCCTACAAACACACACACACACACACACACACACACACACACACACACACACACACACACACACACACACATATATACATGTCGATTGGATGTGTCAATGGCAGGCTGTGGCAAACAGAGTACACACCCTGTACATATGATGAAACTGTGCCACCTCCTGTCATCTGTAACACTGATGCAGGAACGGGCTTTTATGGTTCTGATGCACAGGGTGACTTTATAGCACTGTAGTAATATTAGCATGTTGTTAACAGTAAAGTGTAATGATATCCTTGTAGGTATATCCGAGCAGGCATGATGAATTAACGCTATGATTGTCAATGTAGTATTGTTTATACCACTGTTAATTCCTAAAGAGTATTGTCCACCCATGTGCCACTTGGCTGATGTGTGTAGTTTTGCCAGGATGTGTTAGAGAGTGGACAGTACATGTGTGATGTGTGCAGCACAATTTGCAGGTGTACATTTGTGAACAAGGTGGAGCTGCACTATCTGCATGTAGGTGCGTACTGCACACATGGGAAGGGTGACATGCCCTGTATCACACAGTATTTACACATCATAATTTGTATTGGTGGCCAGTATGCATTGTACTACACATATGTTTCACCTTGGATACACATGTATGTATGACATAGTGTGACACTATGCTGTGGGTGATACTGTTACTATCTGTCAATGGTTTGCATTCTGGTAGTATACACAACCTACACAGCCTGACTATCACTGGTCATTACATGATGTACAAATTCCAACACATGTGAGAGATGCAACCATATAGCCAAACTGGAGGCCAAGCTCTCTCAACTCAGTACTGGCGTATCCAGTCAGGAGGAGAAGGAAACCACACTCACTACAATTCCAGTCTCACATAGACCTACCACGACAGCAAACCAAACACATAAACACACAAAAACATACTTGGAGGCTCTAAATAAAAATCTGCCTAAGCCGCAGAGACCTCCAAAGCAGACACCCAAGCAACTGCTACCCCAAAACAAAACACGTGCAACACATAGCTCACAAAGCCAGTGTGCTGAACAGTCACAGCCCTTAAGGCTAAACAACACACCTGATACACTTGTAATAGGTGACACTATCATCAGGCACACTGACGTCCCGCTCACCAGGCTGAACAAGGAGAAGGTCATGGTGAGATGCCTATCGGGTGCTAGGATCCACCACATAACACAAGCACTCAGGTCACTCCAAGGCAAGTACAAATATGACTCAGTCATTGTCCATGCTGGTGTGAATGACCTGAGATGTACCTCCCTGGACTACATGAAAAGAGACATAGAGGAGCTCTCTGAGCATGTAGCCCAGGCCGGTATGACCCTGACCTTGAGTAGCATCTTACCCTCACCAAGAATGATGCCACAGTATGAAGACAAGATTATCAATTTCAACAATTGGCTTAAGTATTGGTGTCATTTAAAGGGGATCCAATGCCTGTCAGCCTGGGATGACATGCTCGACAAGCCACGATGCTTCACTAGGGATGGCTTGCACCTGTCACCCTTGGGCTTTCGGATATTGGCAAAGGCTCTTGCTACCCCTATAGTGCCTTTTTTAGACAAGGCTCAAAAGACAAACCCACCTCCATAGGTATCACAAGGGATAAGAAACTAAGAGTAATGCTACTCAACACCAGACGTCTAAACCTCAAGATGCATGCACTCAAAACTCTCCTTAGCATGGAGAACATCGATATCTATGCAGTAACAGAAACCTGGTTCAAGGCTCTCGAGAGCACCCCAGCACTACCAGGTTATACCTCATACCATGCTTTTTGGCCCCAAAACTTGGACCAAGCCACAAAAGGAGGGGGAGTATCAATATTCGTCAAAGATACCCACACCTCCAGGTTGGTGGCACAGCACGAAGCATCAGAGACTATCCATGTGCAACTAACAGTGGGTAAAACTGCCTTCCAGTTTATAGCCTGCTACAGACCACCCTCCCAAACCCAGGAACCCCACTCGGCCTTCCTGAGAACACTGGAAAATATGAAGGTCTCTCCAAACACCATTATATTGGGTGACTTCAACTACCCAACCATAGACTGGGAGCATTACTCTAGCTCCAACACCCTAGCCCAAAGGTTCCTAGAATTTATAAACTCAAATGCTATGGAACAACTTGTTACCACTCCCACAAGTGGGGAAAACATACTGGACCTGATCATCACCAACATGGGGACTCTATGCTCAAGACCAGAAGTGTATCTCTCACTGGTAAGATCAGACCATAAACTAATCTCACTGGATATTCACATCCCGACCCCACCACATGCCCAGAAAACCACAGTGAAAAACTTCTCTAAAGCAAATTTCACACTCCTCAAAACTGAGGTGGAATCCTTCAAAGCCCCCGGGCCTGTGGATAATATGGCCAGGACCACAAAATCCTTTATAAACGCATTCTATGAACACCTTCAGGAATGCATGGATCATGCAATCCCAAATAAACCAAGACCTAATCCTCCAAAGGCAGACATCCTGTCTGGTGGACCCCATAAACAAACTATACAATAGAAGGAGGAAGCTACTACATGATAGAGCAAAATCCCAAAAAGGGAAGGCATCTCTGATCAGTATTAGCAAAAAACTACGGGCACTCATAAAATTGTCTAAGGCCAGCTTCGAGAGAAAAATTGCACAGGACACTAAGGATAATCACAAGGCTTTCTTTAGTTATGTTAGGAACCTGGGTGGGAATTCCCAGATATGCTCAGAATTAGTCCAAAATGACAAAAAAATACACCGAACCCACAAACATTACCAACATGCTAGCTGACAGGTTCAGTGCAAACTTCTCCCCACCTCCTCACCAAAAAAGCTAATATCTATCCCAGCAGAGTGCTGCCCCCCTGACATCTCAGATGCTCAGTTAAGAGCTGCCCTCTCCAAAGCAAGAAACACAGCATCAATGGGACCAGATGGTGTCCTGGGCTGTGTCCTACATGAACTCCAAGAAGAGCTAAACCCAAACCTAAAACTACTGTTCAATCTCAGCCTTACTACAGGATATGTACCCAAAGAGTGGCGTACAGCAACAGTGGTCCCTCTCCACAAAGGTGGTGCCTCAATGGATCCTGGAAACTATCGCCCCATAAGTCTCACTAGCTTGGTCTGCAAAGCTATGGAAAGGATCATCATGGACCTTATAAATAAATATATCGGGGACCTACAGACACTGGATCCTACCCAGTTCGGCTTTGTTAAGGGCAGATCCTGCCTCTTAAACCTGATTGATTTCTTTGAAACAGTCACCAAGGCCATTGACAAGGGGAAGGTGGTCCACACAGCCTACCTGGACCTCGCAAAAGCCTTTGATACAATACCCCACTCGGGCATTATAGATAAGCTCACCAGCTTAAATATAAACCCCTATGTCACTAGATGGGTTGCAAACTGGCTCAAGGACAGAACCCACATGGTTAGAATAGCTGGAGCCATGTCAGACTCCAAACCAGTTACAAGTGGTGTCCCACAAGGCTCAGTCTTGGGACCTCTCTTGTTCGGTATATATTTCTCGGAGGTACAGGCCAACATGGAAGGACTGTGGCTGACCAAGTTCGCAGGTGACTGCAAACTGGGCTCCATAATCAACTCTCCAGCCAACACAAGCATCCTCCAAAAGAGCCTCATAGAAACAGACAACTGGTGCCAGAGCCATGGCCTCAACCTAAACGCCAAAAAGTGTATAGTCATCCACTTTGGCAAAAACAAAGTGCCCACAAATTACCACATAGGTGGTAATCCATTAAGTACAGAAGAAGTAATTAGGGACCTGGGGACCCAAGTTGATAGCAATTTCTCATTTGACAACCACGTGGCCAAAGTGGTTAGAAAAACATTTTATATAGCCCACCTAATCATGAAGGGATTCACATCTAGATCAGGGGAGGTCATCATGCCTCTTTACTCATCCCTCATCAGGCCCATAATTGAGTACAATGCCCCTTTTGGGATGTACCTTACCAGACACCTGCAGCAACTGGAAAGACCCCAAAAGTACTTCACCAAGAGGATCAAGGGGCTCAAACAGATGCCGTATGCTGCCCGGTTAAAGAAACTCCAGCTCTTCTCAGTGGCATACCACCTGCTCAGAGGCGATCTGTGCCTGACGTATAAAGCCATGTCCAACCCAGAATTAATGGACATGCTGCACCTCAGAAAATCCAAATCCCATCGAGCTACACGCTTGAGGGACTTAAACCTCAGCACTGAAATAAATAGGACATGCTGGAGGGACAGATTCATAACCCAGGGGCTCCCTTCACTCTGGAATAAAATCCCAGTCCAGGTTAGGCAGAGTCCTTCATTGACTCTCTTCAAGAGGAATCTTGATGAGTGGATGGGAGATCGTAGGTTTACCCTGGGTATCACTTCTGTGTCACTGTTAGACAGAGGCACAGTATACTAATCTCGAAAAAGGGCATAGCAAAATTTATTTACAATGGGTGGCGAAAGCCATACACACTCTGGCTAGGCTTATAAATGCCCTAGGGCAGATAGCCTAGTATGAACCTATGAACCTATGAACCTATGTCTTGACAACTGATACACAGATGTAGGAGACTCACTGACAGTCGTATCCTTCCAGTACTAGACTATACCACTAACCAGTGGTATTGAGCACCACCCATTCCTGGGAACACTCCTGTTTGGCATATAGCAGTCATAGGTACAGGACAACACACTAGGGATATGTCCATCCACGTCTGCAAATGCATACAGTGGCCTACAATGCGTTCTACACATTTCACACCTATCCTCCACAAGGGTATCACACAGACAGACACCTGTTGTCCAAGCCATGCTGTATTGCTGTAAGGCAACTATAGCATAGTCATCCACATTTACTAAACATAGTATTCCAACAGTACCACATAGGTAGTAGCCCCCAACATGTGGAACGGGCACCGATGTGTACATACAGCCAAGTGTTATGTTGTCTGTCCTTTGATATTCATATTTCCAAAGGTATTCTGAAGTCCCTCGGTGTATCACATAAGCAATACGGTGTCTGTATGCATATCCACAACAGTTTTTGTACACCTAAACTGAATGTCCATTAGTGACACACTTTGCTGTGTTTGAACATGTCTGACATATACCCCAGCCATGAACACTCACTCACAGTAATCTATCAAAACTGTCATGGGTGTGTGTGACACAGATGACCTAGGACACAGATCACTACAGTAGCCTGCCTTGTCAGTAACATACATGTATGACCTAAGGTCTGGGAAGCAGCAGCACAAGCTGACAAAGGTAACAACTGTATTCATATATAAGGCAGGCTTCACACCTATGAACTAATGAAGGTCATATGTACATATATGTATTTGCCACACAGATACCTGATGCGTGCAATGCAATTACTGTTGTTATACTAATATGTCATACAGTAATAAAAGCAAAACCCACAACACATTGACAAACTGTGTCACACACATGGCATTTGCAGAATTCAAGCCCCTACCTAAATATGTTATGATATTACAGACATACACATTAACACAACATGCTATACGCTTTACTGGGGATTTCCTTATCAAATGCTGTATTTGTAGGATGCTGACTTCATTAGACCTGAGAAAGATGAGTATACCACTTTTAAGGTATTTACAGAGTCTACATAAAATGGCACTCCTCTCAAAGGTAATTACACACACCCCCGACACTCACACACATTTGGCAATTGCAGGATTCAAACCTACCTCACTATGTTATGATACTACAGCCATGTGCATTACCATGGCACGCTATATGTTTTACTGGGGTTTTCCTATCAAATGCTATATTTGTAGGATGCTGACTTCATTAGACCTGAGAAAGATGAGTATACCACTTTTAAGGTATTTACAGAGTCTACAAAAATGGCACTCCTCTCAAAGGTAATTACATACACACAAATTCACACACATTTGGCAACTGCAGGATTCAAACCACTGTCTAACTATGTTATAAAACTACAGACATACGCATTAACATGGCACTCTATATGCTTTATTGGGGATTTCCTTATCAAATGCTGTATTTGTAGGATGCTGACTTCATTAGGCCTGAGAAAGATGAGTATACCACTTTTAAGGTATTTACAGAGTCTACAAAAAATGGCACTCCTATCAAAGGTAATTACACACTAAAACACACACACCCATTTGGCAATTGCAGGATTCAAACCTCTACCTAACTATGTTATGATACTACAGACATATGCATTAACATGGCATGTGATATGCTTTACTGGGGATTTCCTTATCAAATGCTGTATTTGTAGGATGCTGACTTCATTAGACCTGAGAAAGATGAGTATACCACTTTTAAGGTATTTACGGAGTCTACAAAAATGGCACTCGTCTCAAAGGTAATTACACACTAACACACACACATTTGGTAATTGTAAGATTTAAACCCCTACCTAACTATGTTATGATACTACAGACATACGCATTAACACAGCGCGCTATATGCTTTACTGGGGAGCTCTTTTTCAAATGCTGTATTTGTAGGGCGCTGACATTATCAGACATGCCAAAGATGAGTATACCACTTTTAAGGTGTTTTCCTAGCCTCCAAAAAGGGCACTCCTCTCAAAGGAAATCAAACAGAAACACATATCCCCCCACACAGACACACTCAGCAATTACAAGATTCAAACCCCTACCGAACTATAGTATGATAACAGAACACTATGCATTAACATGACACGCTATATTCTTTATTGGCGGCTTGAATTTCCACTGCTATATTTGTAGTATGCTGACATTGGCAGACTACACATGGTAATGTGTATGCACTTTGTTTTATGCAATCACAGGACTCAGACATGGGGGTGACTCCACAGTGACCCAGTTAACAATCCATCAGATGGCAATAGATATTTATGCACACATTTTTAATTTTAACATGACGCGCTATATTCTTTATTGGGGGCTTGAATTTCCACTGCTATATTTGTAGTATGCTGACATCGGCAGACTACACATGGTAATGTGTCTGCACTTTGTTTTATGCTATCACAGGGCTCAGACATGGGGGTGACTCCACAGTGACCCAGTTAACAATCCATCAGATGATAATAGATATTTATGCACGCGTTGTTGATTTGGTGTATTAAACATTTATCTGGGTTGTTATAAAAGGGCTATTCAAAGTGTATGTGGGACGTATGTAGCTCTTTTCATAGATATATGTCCTGGGTGACTGCCTTGCAAACACTCCAGCAGGTTTGAGAAGCATGATCTGGCCATGACCAAAACAACGTTGTTAGGGTTGTGTGTTTGTAGGCTTCCAATAGCTGTGTTTCTGACTTTAATCATGATGGACTCCATGACCTTGCAGATCAGACTTCTTAGGCTTATAAAACTGTAGTTCCCATGGTCTGTTGTGCACCAACACTTGTGGAGTGTGCCAAATGTTGCTGTAACACATTCAACAGATTGTAAACCTCAAGATGCACACACTCGAGCCTCTCCTCAGTATGTGGAAGATCGACACCTGTGCAGTAACAGACTGGCTCACGAGAGCACACCAGCACTAACAGGATATACCTCATACCATGCCTTGCCGTACAACATCCTGGACAGAACCAGTAAAGGAGGGTGAGTATCCACATTTATCAAAGATAGACACACCTCCAGGTTAGTGGCACTATAGGAGGCATCGGAGACCATCAATGTGCAACTAACAGTGTGCAAAACTGCCTTTCAGATTGTAGCCTGCTACAGACCACACTCCCAAACTCAGGATACCCACTTGGCCTTCCTGAAGACACTGGAGAATATAAAGGTCTCCCCATACATCATTATATTGGATGACTTCAAATACCCAAATATAAACTGGCAGCACTACTCAAGCACAAACACCCTCAGACAACAGTTCATATAATTCATGAAGTCCAATGCTATGGAACAACTGGTCACCACTCCCACAAGAGGAGAAAACATATTTGACTTGATCATCATCAATATGGGAAGTCTATGTTCCATACCACAGGTAAACCTCTCATTGGTTAGATCTGGCATATATTAATCTGTCTGGACATCCATGTCCCATCCACACCCCCAGCAAAGGAAACCACGGTGAAAAACTTCTCATAAGCCAACTTCACACTTCTCAAAGCCAAGATGGAAACCTTTGAAGTCCCCGGGCCAGTGGAAAACAGGCCCATACCCCAGAATCCTTTACAAACGCATTCTATGGACACCTACAGGAATGCATAGATCATGCCATCCCAAACAAAACCAAGGCACACTCCTCCAAAGGCAGAAACCTGTCTGGTGGACCCCAGAGATGAAATAACCATGCAACAGACAGAGGAAGGTATGACATGATAGAGCAAATTCTTTAAAAGGTAAGGAAACTCTGATCCGTACTAGCAAGAAACTATGAACCCTCATAGAATCATCTAAAGCATGCTACTAAAGAAAATTAGCAAATGACAATAAAGGGAATCATAAGGCCTTCTTTAGTTATGTCAGGAACCTGTGTGGCAACCCCCAGGTATGCTCTGAGTTCCTGCAAAATGAATACAGATACACTGTAACCCACAGACATTGCCAAAATCCTGGCAGACAGGTTCAGTGCATACATCTCCCCCCCCCTCCCCCCCATAAGAGCAAATGTAAATCTCAACAGAGTGTAGTATCCATGGCATCACAGATGCACAGGTGATAGCTGCCCTCTCCAAGGCAAACAGCACAGCATCAATGGGACCAGACGGTGTCCCGGGCTGCGTCTTGCTTGGGCTCCAGGAAGACCTAATAACTCAATTAAAATCACTGTTCAGTCTCAGCCTCACTACAGGATATGTACCCACAGAATGGCGTACAGCAACACTGATCCCACTCCACAAGGGTGGTGCCACAACACACCCCAGAAACTAGCAGCCCATAAGCCTGAGTAGCCTGGTCTGCAAAGCTATGGTGCGTATCTTCATGCAACTCATAAACAAAGATGTTGGGAACCTCCAAATTCTGTATCCTACCCAATTTGCCTTTGTTAAGAGCAGATCCTGCCTCTTAAATATTGTCAACTTCTTTGAAACTGTCACTAAGGCCATAGATGAAGGGAAGGTAGTCCACACAACCTACCTGTACCTCACAAAAGCCTTTGACACAATACCCCACTCTGACATCATAAATAAATTCAGCAGCTTAAATATCAACCCCTGTGTCACTACATGGGTTGCAAACTGGCTTAGGGATAGACCCACATGGTCAGAATTGCAGGTGCCTTGTCAGACTATAAACCACTTACAAGTGGCATCCCACAAGGCTCAGTCATGGAGCCTCTCTTGTTCATTATATATTTCTCTGAAGTACAGGCTAACACGAGAGGGCTATAACTGACAAAGTTTACAGATTACTGCAAACTGTGAGCCATAATCAACTCGCTGACTTACACAAGCATTCTCCAAAAGGGCCTCACAGAGACAGAACACTGGCACCAGAGCCATGGCCTAAAGTTAATTGGCAGCAAGTGCATAGTCATCCCCTTTGGGAAAAACAAAGTGCACACAAATTACCACATAAGTGGCAATCCATTACATTAAGGAAGAGGTAATACGGGATTTGGGTACACAGGTAGATAGCGGACTCTCCTTTGACAATCACATTGCCAAAGTGTTTGGAAAGACCTTCTATATAGCCCACATCATCACAAAAGGGTTCACATATAGATCATGAGAGGTCATTGTGCCCCTCTACTCATCTCTCATCATGCCCATAATTGACTACAATGCCCCATATGGGATGTACCTTACTCGACACCTGCAACAACTGGAAAGAACCCAAACGTACCTCACCAAGAAGATCAAGGGACTCAAACAGTTGCCCTAGGCAGTTAGGCTAATGAAACTACAGCTCTACTCAGTTGCCTACCACCTACTCAGGGGTGACCTGTGCCAGACATATACAGCCATATCCAACCCAGAATTAATGGACATGCTCCACCTCATGATATCCAAGTCCCTTACAGCTACACACTCCAGTGACTTAAACCTCAGCACAGATATAAACAGGACATGCTGGAGAGAAAGATTCTCCCCTCACTCTGAACATAAATCCAAATCCATGTTAGGCAGAGACCCTCAATGTCCCTTTTCAAGAGAAATCTAGACGAGTGGATGGGAGATCATGGATTTACCCCTGGATGTCTTCTGTGTTCCTGCTTGCCAGAGGCATGATTAACTACCCTTACATGGCCTATCCTCTGCAACCAACTATACAGAGGCACAGTCAATTGATCAGAAAAGGGTGTCGATAAACAAACACACTCTGCCTAGGCTTATAAATGCTGTGGGCCACATAGCCTAGTATCAACCTATGAACCTATGAACCTATATCCTGTTGAGAGGTTAAGGCTCAACAAAGTGTTCAGGTGCAGGATCTGTTTGTTCTGCAGTTAACTTATGACATATATAGGGAAACAATGTAATCCCATTTGCCATGTTTTCATCTTTGAAAGGAGCTGTTTAGCCCTTGGACATGTGATATCTCCTGGTATGATGTTAGGGCCTTCTGTCACTGGGAGGTGGGTATGTATGTATGTATGCATGGGCCTGTCTGGCAGGATGTTGGCTTTGTCAGTAATTTACAGTTTGCCCTGACTCAGGACATATATGACTGTACATTGCTATTTATGACATAGCTGAAGGAAACATCATGTTTCTGTATGGACTCTTTCAGAGATTATTTCTCCATAACCTGGATTGGATAATGTTTGGAGTGCACATTATTTATTGATGATACTGATTTCAGGTTATTTCCATTCTCTGCTTTTCAACGTTCTATGAACAACCTAAGTATCTGTAATACATATTTGATTATGACAGGTTTCCAATATATTATATATATGTGTCTGTTTTCATATAACTGTGTGCACAACACAGGAATAGAGAATAGTGAGAGGTTCCTGGGTTAACACATGCAACTGCCAGATATGTGTGGGCCACTGCTGTACTCAGGCAATGCCTAAGTGTGTGAGCATGCCCAGTTTGAACTTTCAGTATGTTGCTGCCTGACATTTGCCTCATTTATTTGTGTGTGAGCATGCTCAGTGTGACCTTTCAGTATGTTGCTGTCTGAAGTGCACTACATTGGTAGAGGTGTGTAAACACGGCCAATATTAACAGTTATACTATATGTGTGTTGAAAATGGTATGTTTTTTACTGCAGGGCTCACATATGTGTAATAATTCTACAGAGATTATACTGTGCCTACAAGGTTTCAATGATACACTTTGCATAGCCTTATCAACATTTCTTCATACAGGCTGGGCAGTGTAATACTGTCATGGTTTAGTGGTTGAGTAGTGACTATAGTGCACAGTATCCTGGGTTCGAGGACTGTCACTTCTTTGTTTTTTTCATACTGGCTGGGACAGACTACTTAAGGAGCAGTAAAGTGAATATGAGCATGTTTACCTGGTTTGGCTCAACTATGGTCCACTTTGGACAAACCTGCCCATCATTGCTCTGCATTGACCAACGATGCTGACAGTTAGCCAATATTGTTCCACATTACCCAAAGTAGTGCTAGTTAGTGCGTGCAATTTTGTTTACATATACTAAATAGTGGTAAAAGCTGTTTAGTACTGCTTTATATTGCTGAAACCATAGCAATCATGCATCAGGTGGTGCTGCAGGGCTGCCTATGTTGGATGCACATAGTACACTCTCTGTACATGTTTGAAAACAGGTAGTGTCAAATTAGGCATCCCTTTTATTGTATGTGCGAGTCAGAGACATGTATAATTTCCAGGGTTCATACTGAGCCAGTGTATGTGCTATGCACTGCCTCTTTGCCAAGGCCAAGGCATAGTGGGCACGCCTCCTTCTGCTTACTGGGGCAGGCTCAGGTTGTTCCTCCTCCAAGTCACGCTCTGCCTGAGCTGGCCTTGGCAATGGTGAGGGGCTGTTTGGCCCAGGCCTATGCTGGTCCTGCTGCAGCTGTTTTTGCAGGATCATATTATGTAGCATAGCACATACCATGACAATTTGGGTACATGTAGTTGGTGAGTACTGCAAGGCTCCACCAGATGTGTCCAGGCAGCAGAACCATGACTTGAGCAGCCCAAACACATGCTCAATTACATTTTGTGTTTGTGTGTGTGCCTCAGTATGGCGTTCCTGTTCAGGTGTGTGTGTATTTCTGATGGGTGTCATCAGCCACGGCTCCAGTGCATATCCAGCATCCCCCACTAGGTGACCATGAGGGATGTCCCCTTTGGCAAATGTCTGGTACAGCTGTGTCAAATGCCAGATATGGGAATCGTGGTAGCTTCCAGGACAGCCAGCACACACATTCAGTATTATGCCCTGGGCATCACACATGACTTGGCAGTTGATGGAGGGGAAGCCCTTGTGGTTGTAGTAGGCCCTACCCCGCTCACCGGCTGGTGCTTTGATGCATATGTGCGTGCAGTCTATTGCACCGACTACCTCAGGGTATTCCACTATTTGCTGGAAAAGACGCATATTGCTGGCCAATACCACATGGGAATTGGGGAAATATACATGATCACCGACATGTGCTGACATGGCATTCAGGAACTGATGCAGTACCCTGGATGTTGATGCCTGTGAAATCCCCATCATATCACCAGTTGGTCTCTGGAAGGTACCTGTTGCTAGTATTCTTAGGCCAACACATACCTTGGTTTCCACTGGGATGGGTTCTCCTCTGTTGGTTCTGTGTGTGAGGCGTGGCCTGCACAGCTCAACAATTTGCTGCATGATGTCTCTGTCCACTCTATAGCGCTTCACTATCTCCAGCTCATGTAGCCCCTGGTAGGTTACCCTGGGCCTGTACACTCTTCTCCGTCTCCTCACTATGGGTTGACCAGCAGCATTCACATTGTCACCTCCCTCAGCATGTTGCATATGTCAGCTTATAACAGCAATGGCAGCCCCTAACATTTTTGTTGCTCACTACAGCTTTTTAAGTTTTCACTCCTCTTAGTATACTGCAGTGTTGCAGTGTCTCTGAGTAAAACATGGTGGAAAGTTGTTTGCAGAGTTTTAAGTGCTGGGCTGGGCTAGTCTACTGCCTGTGTAATTACCTGATTCTGATTGATTTCACCTGCTAGCTCTGCTAGTTCTCCTTGGTTAACTTCCTACTATTTCCTGTGCTTCCTTTTCCCTTACTCTGTTTCCACAGGGGGCACCACCACACAAACAAGCGCAAACATGCGCACACGTGCGCACACATGCTTACAAGGGCTTACACAGGTTTCCACAACCTTACACTTGCTTACTCCTACTTAAACACGTGCACACAGGCGCAAGCACGCTTACATGGATTTCCACAACTTTACACATGCTAACTACTGCTTAAACACATGCACACAGGCTCACATGCATGCACACAGTCTTACGCAGTTTACCACGCACGCACACCCGCGCTAAAATGCTGTAGGCACTTTTATAATAAAGCTTGGTGATATGCATGGCATACACCTTCAATTTCTTGCTTTCAGCTAGGATACCTATTGACACACCTCTTCCAGTGATGAGTAACTAACAGACAACACATGACACTTTTCTCCAATCATGTCACATACTTTCATACATACCCCCCCCTCATGATATCACCTATCTTCTACTTTGATACTCCCATTATCCTAGTCTTACACTACACAGGCTTATCTGAAAAACCATGCAAAATTGTGATTCACTATCCTTACCCTCATTTGCATAGGATTGCCTACTAATGCTTGGTTACAAGTCTGCAGTATGGCTTCCCCCCATAGCAACCCCTACTCAGTAGCCATGTTGTCTTCAGCCTGCCATTCACCTGCATGGCAGATTAGAAGTTTTATTAAAATGCCTATTTTGCCTCATTTTATTTTCTTTTACATGTTTTTTAAATAGCCACGCATTTGCGCGACGCTGCGCTATGCTTAAACATGGCAGATCACGCAAAAAAAAATATTATTTTCATTAATTTGCAACACATAAAATGCCAATGGCCTTATATATGGCCATTGGCATGCTTCAACAACTACATGCATCCTTTATTTGGAGCTGTCATGGCTCCATTGTGCTATTTGCAGAACGGTACTTGGTTGACAACCAAGTGCATTTCTGCAAATAACACTACTCTTACTCGGACAGGTTAGTACTTCCTGAATTGCAAATTTACCTCATTTGCATACCCTTTTTCAGCAAATGAGGTAATTTGCATAACCTAACCTGGTCCGTGCAACTGCCATTTTAGGAGCTCTCTTGCACGCCCCCTACCGGCTTTTTGTGGATCGCTCAGCAGACATGTTGGCTGCATGGAGTCTTACTCTACTCTAAGACTCCGTGCAAGCCTTCGTGAATCCAGCCCAATAACTTACCATGACAATGAGGTAGGCGATATTAAAGATGCAGAATCTATAAAACAAATATTTAAACTTTGAATCACTGCCATAGATAGACAATTCAGTATCCCCTCTCAGTAAAGGAAGAGGAGAGAAATGCACACATCATTTCAGCACCATTTTATCAAGGAATCATAGTGCAAACTAAAACTCCATGTAACACATTCATACTACCTGTTAAGAAACCCAAGAAATTGTATCTGTGCATTTAAGACCTTATAGCTGTAAAGTATATATCTATTCCTGCTTAACCCAACTACAATTCTTAGTTCAATTTCCTCTACTTTTGCTGTTATTGACTTCTCTGTTTTATCTTTTCTCTGTTCCAATTCCTCTGACAGTCAATATCTCTTTACTGTTATTTACCAAAGGGCAAAAAGAAATTGCAGTTGAGAAAGCCATAGGTTCAATACCTAGGGTATATCATTTCTGCAGAGGCATGTCACATTCTTCCTTCTTAGTTTTATGCTATTTAGTCTGCATCACACAATACAACCTTGAAGCAGCTAAATGCTTTCCTTTGATTAGCAGGTTATTGTAGACAATGAATTTATAATTTTGCAGAAGTTGTTTTTAAAGAGAGACATTTCAGAACCACTACATTGGCAAGAAAACATGAGACTG
This sequence comes from Protopterus annectens, assembly GCF_019279795.1. NCBI lineage: Eukaryota > Metazoa > Chordata > Ceratodontiformes > Protopteridae > Protopterus > Protopterus annectens. The sequence continues at coordinate 502,555,569 of NC_056730.1, read as the reverse complement.
CATTAATTCTTCTGAAAACCCTCATCCATAACCCTCATGCCCATGGTTTGCCTAATTATTCAAAAAAATGTTTCTTATTCTATTGTGAGCATAACATAGCAGCATTAGGTTTGTTGATGCCACACAGAAATTTTTTTTAGACTTGTAGTGTATTTTAGCACTAACTTAAATCCTGTAGCATTACCTCTCCCTTCACTGCTTTAAGGCAGTGGCAACAGCTGCCAGGATACTAGATGTGACATTTTAATTTACACTTGGACACAGAATCTTTGTTGCAGTTCCACATTGTGTAGACACCTTGTTATTATAAAAGGACTCAGTACTTGTCAGTATTTTGACTTTCTAATATGAGCTTTCATTATTAAATAACCCCTCCCTAAAAACGATTAAATCTGGTATTCATGTATCTCCATGCAGGAATAGTGCTATTCCTGCATGGAGTGTTCTGTTTTCATATAGCACAGCAGCACACCTTAAATATTCATGAAGGCACGCCGCTGTTGCACCTATATGAACATGAAACATGAACGAGTGCAGGGGGCATGTTGCAGCACTGTTCTCAGAGCTAACATGCCCATTGCACTCAGGAAGTGCCGTAACAGCACTGTTAAATGTAAATTGCCCACATATCTGGCCATTGAAGGTCAAGTAAAGTTTTATATAAGCACACACATTTCAGTGCCAGACTTCATAGACTTCAGAAAAATCATGCTAATGCAAAATGTGTTATCCTATAAATGTTGCCCCTATGTATATGTCCTCCTCCCCCATCACTTATGGCATTGTCCAGATGTCTAGTAGAAAGAGGTTGGAGTTATATTTAAAATATAAAAGCCATATTTAATGTTTTTTTTTTTTATTCTAAGTAAAGTTTAAGTGTAGCTGAGCTGGTGTGCGTGTTGCGCAGCTGTGAATAGCATAGCTTAAATATCCAAAGAAGCTGAATAGAAATATATGAATAAACCAAGCAATCTGAAATAGTGTAGTGGTTAGAGCTTCTTCTTTATATGCAGCATTCATGTTTAAAGCCCGAATGAAGACTGCTCACTTTTATATGTGAAAGCAGTTGTAAAAGTTATATGTTTTAATAAATGGGATAGTAAATAATATTTATCACTCGGGTAGTGTAGCAAATCCAAAAATGAGGTGTCAATCCAGAATTGATGTGAAACCCCCATATAAACACATGCGCCCCATACAGTATAACACAAGAATAAATGTAATGAAAGCACATAGGGGGAATTCAAGGAAGGTAAACATAAAATTATAATATGTCAGTAATGATGACTCAATCCCATAAAGCTGGAAAATGTGATGGGTGGCCTAATGGTTAAGGTGTTTGCCTTACAAACACAAGGTACAGGGTTTGAATCTCACAGGGGATAACTGGCTAGGCTTAAAATAGCTCGCAAAGGAAGATAGCCTAGTACTAACCTATGAACCTATGAACTATGAAATTAAATTTGAGCAATGCTAAGCAGTGCACAGCTATGCTTAGCTGGTGTAAGCATTGCTTAAATATAAATGCTAAGCAATGAGTAGCCCAGCTAAGTGGATTTATCCATTGGTAAGCAGTGATCAACATGACCCTTTAAGCACTGCCAACCATAGCTAAGTGGCTTTGTGAGTAGCTTAGCTTAGCTCAGCATATTCAAAATGGTACAATCACAGCAAAGTGCAGGAAATCAGCCCTATTTAAACCTTGTAGATGGGAATACAGCCCATAACCCATTGCAGCTCATCACTGGAGGCACCATGGCTGGAGGTGGAGAGAGATCTCAGTTTCGGGTGCAATGCTGGGGTATTAAGGAGTCCAGGGTCATGGTTGGACTCCTTATGAAAGACCATGAAGGGAGACTGCTGCAGGGCCAGTATCAAGGCTCTCAGGACAAAGCAGAGGACTAGGACCATCTTGCATGTGACCTCACCAGTGTTACTGGTATCCCTCGGACTGGTGAGGAGGTCTGGCACAATTTTGCTGACCTGAAGTATAGGAAGAGGGATCTGTTGGTCCAGTGGATACAAGATGCAAGAGCACAGAATGTCCCAGATGTGTGTAAGTATCAGTATCAATTACTGTCTATCATAGTCCAGCCTGTGTATGTGATGGATAGTTATGCATAAATGTTTCTCTGTCCCCTGTACAGCTGCAGATGAGAGGGCCATGAACATGGAAGCACACACCAGCAGGTTGCATAGGCTGCATAGTGAGGCTGGTGAGTAAAAATCTAGCTTGCAGTATTCAGGGCAAATAAATAGAAAGGAGTAGAATGTCACCTGTCGGTATTGTAATTTGTTTACTGTTTTTACTGAGTAAATGACAAATTAGCAGAGTAATACTGACATACAGGGTATACATCAATAAAAGTGTGATTAACTGTCAATAAAACTCTAAACCCCAAACTGTTGTGTTTAATTTGCTCTGTGTTAGTAAGATTCTAAATGTGTACAGCTTTTGCACAGCAACTATGGCTCTAATACCATTAAGTAATTGAGGCTCATTTGGCAAAGATTCTGGATTTGTAAAACAGATTAACTATAAGAAATGTTCCATGCACCAAGATCTGACACCTGAATAGTAATGTTTGTTAACAGTTGTTTTCCGTACTGTAATATCTAAAGTGTGAATACATAGTATAACATCTGTCTGTCATGCATGAATGTCAGAATTACAAGGTCAGATTGTCCAAACCAGAGAATATTAGGTAGAAAACAGTCAAAAAAGCAGCAGCAGTTACTCCATAGCTCATTGTGATGAAACACAGCCTCATGGTTCCTTTTGTGAACAAACAGGCAGGGTTCAAATCCCGGGAGTGGTAGTAAGCTGTATGCATATTTTCACCTAAGAATATGTGAATATGTGTAGAAACAGTCAGGTAGTGTTAACAGAAACTTCCTCCACAGGTCTGCCAGGTACAAAAAGGTAGAAATGAGCTGTAAGATGGCTGTAATTATCCACTGTGTACAGCACCCACTGTCCAACCCCAAGGCTGCAAATGAAAGCAAGATAAGTACATACACCAAGTAGTCTCCCCCAGGAAATGTCCCTCAAGTGTCACACTGTCATGGCTATGGTCACTGCTGCCAACACCCAGGGTGACTCAAGGAAATCAAGGTGGCTATGGCAACAGCACACACACACACACACACACACACACACACACACACACACACACACACACACACACTATGAGTGAACATATCTAACCCTGACTATGCGAATATGGGTAGAAACAGTCAGATAGTGTTAACAAACTTTTCCTCCACAGGTCTACCAGGTAAAAAAAGGTATATATTTGCTGTAAGAAGTTTGTAGTTATACACTGTGTACAACACCCACTCCCCAACCCCAAGGCCATAGGTATATGTAATGTGAGGTCATATCTGGAAAATAATGATTAGCCTAATTATCATAACAGTTGTGGGGAATTGAATAATATACAGTTGTTAATTTATCTCTCTCTCTCTCTCTCTCTCTCTCTACCCCCCACTCTATCTGCAACAATAATCTAACCACATAAATCAATGAGTATATTCTTTACCAAACCTACTATTGGGACATGTTACCTATTGTTTTCCAACTATTTAAATGCTTGAATAGTAATGTACCCTGTTTAAAATACTATCATTGTTGCTATCAATGTAACCTGCATGCTGTTATAATAGCCACTGTGGTTCCATGTCTGCATGTGTTCTGTTTGCTATGCAACTGATTGAAATCTGTTTTATGAGGTCAGTTGGAACACCCATGCATGCTGTTATAACTAATCCTGGAATTGTGTCGTTCATGACTAACCAATATATGTTGTAAAATCTCAACACCATAGCACATCTGGGAAGGCCGATCCTAGCAGATCCTCCTGTCCCGCCTCATCTGGCAGTGGCAGCAGGCCCCAGCACATCTGGGACCCACCCCAAATCTGCCTTGTCTGCTGGTCCTGCATCACCTTTAGGTGGAACAACCTCAGGGGATGGGGCTCATCCCTACCCGTGAGCGGGCGCAGACAGGAGCCTCTCACCCATTCTCAGGTCCAGGGTCTGGTGCGTAGCAAGCTTCAAAATTAGTTTTGAGATCAGCTATGCCAGCTTGAGGGCCATGTGGTGTATCTTGAAGGCCAGCTTGCCCCTCCTACTCAGCCCCCAGCACAGCCACCTTTGGGGCTGTGAAGGTGCAGTGATGACTGCCTATGGGTGGGGACCTCAGTCCCATATTATCCATATGGGGGCTCATTCTCTTCTGATTCCCAACCACCCTCCTCATCCAATGTGTTTACCACCCACATGTGTCATATACCACCCCTGTCTGTTGTGTCTGTCTTGTCTGTCTCCCTACCCAAATTACCTCCCCAAATATACCTATTATCCTTCCTCAACATCCCACTCTCACCTAAAAAAAAATAATGGGCAATCTGTCACCCCCCAAAAAAAATTATACCCCATACATAACTGTCCATTTTGCACGTGTCCACTGGACACATGTAATCTGGTCCAAGTGGCTTGACAACACATTACTGTTGTCCTCACCCCTGTCTCAGGGGTTTGTGTCCAAATTTGCATCCACATTTTGTAAAATGCACAGCTGTTGCTATAGAAGAAATGGACAGCTATGGACCTTTCCTAATAACAGTCCAAACTCTGGCCAGTCTGCATATAGCAATACAGGTGAGAGCTATGTCAACCACATAATACTCTCAGACTGAAAATCATGCAGAACAGCAATATCCACACAAACCCTGTCAAACCAGCATTACCTCAATTGTATAACAGCAATACTCACAGTCTGTCCTTATGTCTGCAATATTTGTCCTTGGTTTGTTGGGCTGTCTCCACAGTCTTTGTCGTAAGAGTTTTGTACAACTACCCTCTGTGATGCTGTGTGTAACACACCTCCATGAAGTCCTCCTCACAGGTAAAGAAAAGGCCAATGCCCACATGAGATACACAGTTATAGGAGTGTGTTTCCAAGCTATCAGCTACAGGAATAATACCACAGCTGTTCCACATGCAATTAGCAAGTGGGGAACTCCAGTTTGTGCAAAGGTCATCAGCTGATCCTGAGCAGTACCTACAAAAGGCAAGCTGTTGCCGCTGCAAAACAGATGTATACCTTACATCTGGGAGCGAGAGAGAAATAGAAGTAGACAAGCAGGCAGAAAAAAACTGCAAGCAGAATATTACCCATTACAATAGAAAAAAACAGGTATGTCAAACAAGCATGCATGTAATGGACTGCAATAAGAGGTATGTAATAACAGGAAATAGGGAGTTTAATATACATGTCCCAAAAGACTTCCTGTACTGATATATTGCTGAGCAGAACCTATTGCTATAGCATCTGTGTCTGTCTGCAGTGACATAGAATACAGCTCAGGCCCCTGAGACACCCCAGGGAAAGATGGCGCACGTGTCACTACTACTGGAGTGTGTGTTGAGCAATACTGACTGTGACACTGCTAGGACAGGTAATGGGATGTTGCACATATCCAGATGTAAATTGTGAATACAACTATGATATGCATGTTTCTCTCAGAAATATGATGGACCAATACAGGGCATTTGCATAGTGAAATACTGTCACATCTGTGTGTGTTGGACTACATGTGATATACTGAGCTCATACCATTCCACTGTTCAGTGTTATGCACACTGACCATATGTGTGCCTCATATTTGTAGTCATTTACTCAAAGAGTTGTGTCATGTCTTGCAAATAATTAGCAACCTATGACCACTGACATTACAACATCTCCCTCTCTTTCATTTGGCCATTCCTGTTAGGGGTCCCCACAGCAGATCATCTGTCCTCATGATTTCCAGACCTCTGCATCTTGCTCTCACACAACATAGAACTGCATGTCTGCTATCACCACATGCATACACCTTTCATAGGCCTTCACATGTCCCTCTAACTTGGCAGCCTCATCTGTTGCAAGATATACTCAGCATACCTCCTCAGCACATGTCCAAACCATCATAATCATGCCACTGTCTGGCATTGTCCCCAAGCCATTCAACCTAGTCTGACCCATTAACATACATGTCCCTAATCCTATATCCACTTGTCACACAGTGCAAATCTTGACATCCTAATCTCTGCTGTGTCCAGCTCTGACTCCTGCCCTTTTTTACAATTCTACTGTCTACAACTAATATAACATAGCTGGTCACACTACCCTCTTGTAAACTTTCCCTATCACTCTTAATGGTACTTGTCTGTCACAAATCACACCAGACTCCCCTCTTCACCACACACATCCTGCCTGTACTGTCTTCTACACCTCTTCCCCACACTCCCCATGACTCAGCACCCATGTTTCCAAGTAGTTAAACCTATCCACCTTTAAAACTGTACTCACTGCATCCTCACCATTCCTCTATCCCCCCTCTCATTCACACACATGTATTCTTTCTTGGTTCTGCTGACCATCATTCCTCCCCTATCTACAACATACCTTCACCTCTCAGGGTCTCCTCAACTTGTCCCCTAATCTCACTACAGACCACAATGTCATCTGCAAACAGCACAGTCAGCAGGGGCCCCTGCCTGATCATGTCTGTCAACCTGTCCATCACCACTGCAAATATGAAAGGACACACAGCTGATCCCTGACATACTCCCACCTCCACCTTAAATGCACCTGTCACTTCCAACGCAGAACTTACTGCTGTCACACCAACCTTTTACATATCCTGTAGCTGTCTTATATACTCCTCCGCCACCTCTGACCTCCACATATAATACTACAACTACTCTCTAGGCATCATGTCATATGCTGTCTGTAAGTCCACAAAGACACAATGCAGTGACATCTGAGCCTCTCTGTAAATCTATATCAACACTCTCCGATCAAGAATTGCATCTGTACTGCTCTTACCTGGCTGGAAACCATATTGCTGATCAGTAATCCTCACCACCTTCTCAACCTAGCTACCACCACCCTTTACCATTACCTCATCCTGTGACCGATCAATGTTATCCATCTGTTGTTACTACAGCTCTGCACACCACCCTTATTCAGATAAGCAGTACCCAAACACATTTTTCCAACATCTCATGCATCCTCTCACTTTGCAAGATGACAGTAAACAATGCAGTTAAAAAGACCACTGCCATGTCTCCTAAACACCTCCATGCATCCAAAGGTAAGTCATCTGGACCAACAGCCTTTCCAGTGTTAAACCTTCTCATAGCTATCCTTACATCCTCCTTGATAATCTGTTGGATTTCCTGATTCACCATACCCACATCAGCCAACTTTCTCTCTCTCTCTCTCTCTCTCTCTCTCTCTCTCATTCTCCTAATGGAACAGGCTATCAAAGTAATGTTTCCATATGCTCTAAACACTCTTCTAGCTTTTGAGTACATTTTGCCCATATTCATTTATCACCCTTATCTGTTGCACATCCTTCCTAGTTACATGCTTCTGTCTAGCCAACAGGTACAGGTCCTATACCCCATCCTTGCAATCCAACCTTACATGCAACCCTTCAGATGCCCCATCTGTACATCAGACTCCCCATCCTTAGCCTTGGCAAACACTCTCTTTGCCATGCACCAAATCTCATTATACTCATGCCTACTCTCATCATCTGTCTATTAGTCCCACTACTCCTTTGTCAACCTCTTTCTCTGCATACTCCCCTGTACTTCTTCATTCCACCACCAGATCTCCTCATCCTACTTCCTCTGTCCAGATGTCACACCAAGCCACATTCTATTCATCTTTCTTACTAGCTCAGATGTAGTTAACCAGAGAATTGGTAACTCATCATTGCTATCCACTGTCTGTCTTAACTCTTCCCTGGACTCAACCTCACTCTCCACCTTTTCACCATCCACCATGTGATCCATCGTGTTGCCCTCACACTCCTCCCCCTAGTCTTGATCACCACTGTCATCCCACAGAGCAACATTCCATGCTGCCTAACCACACTTTCCCCTGTCACCACATCACAGTTTCCAACCCCCTTCAAACAGGCCCACCTGCATGGGGAGAATCCATGTGTATGCATATTCCTCCACTCCGATATGCCTCATGGTCTTGTAAAAATACATATACACCACTGCCATGTCCTACCTCTGTTGCAAACCCCACTATCATCTCACGTTCTGTATTCTCTACCTTAACACCATACCTGCACATGACTTCTGCACCCCTTCTCACCTCTTCACCAACTTGCATATTGAAATCTGCTCCAATCACCATTCCCTCACCCTTGGGTACAGTCATCACCACTTCATCCAACCACTCCAAAGTACCTCAGTCTCATCCATCACACATGAAACTACTGGAGCATATGCACTAACAACTGGCATCATTTCACCAACAATTCCCAGACTCATAGACATCAGTTTACCTGACACTCTTATCTCCTTCAAAACCAGTATTGGCATAATGTTCCCTCAGGTTAACCCCTACACCAGTTTCACTCTCATACACACCGTGATAGAACTATTTCTACCTGACACCAATACACACAGCCATAACCCCCACCATCTTGTCTTTGGCACACATGTTATATCCATCATTCATCTATCCATCAAATCAACTAGCTCTGTCCCCATACTAGCTATACATGCAACATCAAAAGTCCCTACCCTCACTACCACACTCCTTGGCATTCTCCTCTCTGCCTGCCATAAGAGTGTCAGACATTCTGCAAGGTATGTATGTGAATGCAAAGCCTACCCGACTATCAAATGACATTGTTACAGCAATATAAATAAAGTTTCACTAATGTAGGCACATAGGCCACCATGTATGTGTGGTATCCACCAAATGTCCTGCCCTGACAGGTTGACAGGACTGACTGAGCAGTAAAAGTGTTATTACAGTGTGCCATACTGACATAGAACAGAAATGTATAGCAGCTATTACCTGTGTAGATGTATGTATGGGTTGGCGTACCTTGCTGCCTCATAACAACTGACATGGTATGCTTAACATCAGGTAAATGAGCTGTACATTATGTACATGTGTGTACTCGTACTGCCTCTGCAACCAACAGATTTACACATCCACAGCTAATGGTTTATGCATTGCCCTGCTGAACACAGACATGGGTAGTAGCATAAGCAGGAGTATCACTTTGTAATCGTACAGGTGTCCAACAGTGCTATGACCTTGTGTCCATGCCTACTACAAACAGATATATGACCACCCATATAGCTGTATGGCCTCAGCAATACCTTACTTCTAAAACCTGTCTCCACTAAAGTAGAGTAAACCCCCTTTGCTGGAGAGAAGTAATGCACAAAGCACATAATGGGATGCTATACTGGCTGTACAGGGCAAAGTAGGAGCAGTCACTATCTGAGCAGCATGTCAACCTTTGTCTGATTGAGCATAGTAGGTCACAAGTGGATTACTATAATGCTGATTATGAGTACAAATCAGACACATCCACTGAAGACAATCAGAAGGCCAGCTCCACATATGTCTGCAGTCTCACAAGCAACTACCCAACCCACCCTGTAGTGGATGTCAAGCACAGCACATACACACACACCATAGCTACAGCCAACCTGCTTCAGACATGTTTAGACCAAACATCACCCCTCTGGCTCAACATCAGTATAGGTGGATATGCACACCACATGTACCCCTGCCCTCACCATGAATCAGGTGCAAACTTCCTACTTAAACATAAAAATGCAATGCATGTCCATACACTGCTGCTAGGTGATTGTATGTAGTGGCTACTGATACTCATTAGTCATGAGCTGTCTCTGTAAAGAACTCTAGATAATGTGTGAGGTCCTGTGATGTGTTTCCCTTTTTATTTCTCAGGAGTCATGCAGAGGCTACCTGCTTATGATGTTCAGGAGACTGCAGCTGTGACTGAGGCCATCCTGCAGAACTATGACATCCTTTTCAATCAGGGTCACAAACATTAGTCGGAGAGGATAGCTCTATGGGAAGACATCACCCAGAGAGTTAATAGCTTGTGACACCATGTCCGCACGTATGAACAGGTCGGGCACAGAACAACTGAACTGATTTGGTGTGCCCAGCAACAGGCTACTGCTGTAGCGAGGGACTGTGCCGCTACCGGTGGGGACCAGCCAGACAAGCCCCACTTACGGCAATGGAGGAGCTCCTTGACAACCTTGGGGTAACCCCCACACAACCATCTACACAAGATATATCAGTAATGGAAGTGGGTGGCACTCAGGAAACAGGTGAGGAGCATCCAGGTAAGGCAAAAGTGCACATCATTGTACTGAGGTAGCAATCCAATTGTGTTCTATAGAGTCTTTAGATGACTTTGTCAGTGTAAAATAGATTAGTGGGTGGGGCTTAGTAATGCACACAAGTGCACATCTCTGATGAAGGACAACAAACAGTGCAATATCATAGTGTATACTGTACCTGTGCATAAATTTAGTATTTATCTTGGCCCAATGACTATTGTGAAGCTGCTGACAATATCTCTCCCTCACAACTACATAGGTACCTCTCATCTACATGAGACCCAGCAGCCTGAAGCTGGTAAGTATGAGATTTTCCTGTTGTGGCTCACCAGTACCCCAGGCATTTTAAGGTCATGCATGTGACCATGCACACAACCATTGCAGTCAGCCATTTGTCAATATCTGCATGATCACCTATGGTGGGATTCACTGCATGATATCACATGGGCCTATTTGCATGAGATGTCACATATCTGTAGCATACCTCACAAAGCTGTCATTTCAGGACATCTGGATAATAATTACCAAAATGTGGGGACAGAGGGCCAATAGTAGGGACATATTGTATACATTAGTGTTATACAGTACATATAAAAGGTGTACACACCTGTTAGAATGCCAGGTATTTGTGACATATGAAAATGTGAGCACAATACACAAGACCAAAGCCATGAAACCTATCATGTGACCTATAATCTGTACAATACAAATGTCAAACAGACAACTCTGTTAGGAGAACATGTATGTGAAGTGAAAACTGTCCAAGAAGCTAGATTCATATGTGTGTACAGGATGAAGCTCATACCATGATGTATCAGTGTTTGATAAAAGCACAGCAGTACATCATATTGGGAACACACCTGCCATCAATCACAGACTCTTGGATTACCTGCAAATAACAGCCAGCTCACATACCAATAATATCCAACACAGACCCACAGTTGCCTGCTACAGCAAACGCCATGGTTTGCATACAGCTTAACATGCTGTAAAGGGATCACAGTATAGAAAGGTATCAGCCTGGAGAAGGCTATGGAAACATACCGTAGAACACAGTGCATATAGTCATCAAAAGGTGTACAAGATATGGTGCAACAGTGACATTGTGAAGAAGTGGACATCCCTACATGTATGTTGAGAATACAATATCCAAAATGTCCAGCCAGGCTGCCAAGAGCCATACAGCAACAGTGAAGGAGTATCAGACATCTCTGGCAAGTACTGGGTGTGTACTACATGTGACAACAATCTTTCATGATCTCTACATGTCTTGGGTATAGGGTGTGTTTTGAAGATGGCAGCTGTTCCTCACAACAGACAACATCCAGTTCTGGGTAACTTCTGGATAACAATACATCAGCCCCGGGATTCATGAAGCTCAGCGCAAGGCCGGCGTAAGGCTTGGACCGGCCGTGCGGCGTATATATGGAGTAGTAGCGCCATATGCATATTAATGAAGGCATGCAGCCGCCACAGCCACGTGCATAGGAAATGTGCACGAGTGCATGGGGCATATCGAAGTTGCGCACAGAGGTGTGTCAATGTCGGCTGTCAATGAGCAACCTAAACTGCTGAATATTATATTCCGCCTGCAATAGTAATCGCACCTATCAGTGTCCGTGGATACTGAAACATATGCAAAGCATGCAAGATAGTTCCTGCGAACAAAAAATGAAGAAGCAAACACAAATGAACGGTAGGGAATAACGGTTCCCTAACCGTTGAACAAATGACATGGAAAACCGTGTGTCCGTAGTCCAACGTAGTGTAGATAGCTATACCATGTGGAAGTGAAACGCATCATATGTTAGCGCGTCGCCAGTAGGTACGTCCAGCCCAATGGAGAGGGTCACCAGCTGACCTATAATGTGAGGGCGGGTACATAGCTGGGCAGATGTGTCCATAACAAAATACATGAGGAAAAATGTAGATATATTTAGTGACCGTATGTCTGAATCATATCCCACAAGGCATGTAATAGTCACATACAAAAGGTATGTCCGTATTTCACATACCAAATGTGATAGGAAATAGAATACGCATGTAAACGAAACAGAAGGAGCATATAAACAGCCACAACAATAAGGACACATGTAGGCCGAAAGGAACAGTATGATCCGTACCATCGACTAAGATTACTACCTGTCCCACTTTGCGAGCAACAGTCCATCTGTGGGAGATGTGTCCTGAGAATAACTTGTAAAATGGCAAATGTCCAGAGATTATAGGACAAAATTATTCCTTAGACGTTATGTAATAGTTGCATTAAACAGTTTCTCTGTACATATATTGCATAAATGTCATAAGAAACAGAATAAGCCACTAAAATGCTACAAGAATAAGCATATATATAGGCAAGATTGTAAGTTCTATCTGCCGAACTGACCGTGGGTATGTGTCAGCCTGTAAAATGTGATGTGTTCACCACAAATGTCCCACTGTGGCCAATTGAAAAGGTGGAAACCCTACCGTCGACTGTGGGGAGGCATTGTCCACAACAGTCAGATATGTGTAAGGAATAGCTTGGACATAGGAAAAGGTGCCATCCTACCAATGAGTACAACAGGCTGGCAAAATCCGGAAGACAGCGGTACAAGCCGAACTTGTATGTGACACAGTCAAATGGCTAGTACCCGGGTATACCAACCAAGTAATGAAAGTTAAGTATGGGCGTGTACCTATGTGCGTGAGGTATAGCAAGTGGAAAGCAAACATGGCAGGGTAGTCCACACAACCATAAAGGTAAATGACACATGTAGGGTATTCAATGTGTTACTCTGGCCGTGTCATGGGCCAACAACCAAAGTAGTGATCTATGGGGTGTGAGGAATCTGCATGTGTGGGGTGGATGGGTAATGGTAAAATCCTCCAAGGCGATACTGTGTCGTATGCAGAAAAGGTGAACTGGAGGTGTATGAGGGAGCAGTGGGTGAAGCTGAAAGAAACATAAACACATGTAGAAACAGCTGCAAGACAAGCAGACAGGCCATAGTGTAGAACACAATCCCACAAACATATGAATATGGAAATGTGCGATACAAATGTATAGATATGTCACCGTCACATACCCACAGATTGGTCCTGATGGAACTGGCCATAACAAATGCAACACACCTGGATGCATAATGGCCTACCCAGCATCCCCTCCACATCACACAACCCGCTCCCATAGCAGAACGTCCACCAAATCCAGCCGTACTTGGCCTACTGGTTCGTTGCAGACACAGCTACACATAGTGACCCCTACGCATATGTAGTAGGTAGTGTCACCCTAGGCAGTTTCAGGATTGCAAACCATGTATCCCTTGCATGTAAAACCCCCTGCACATTTTCATAACGCCAGAAAAATCTTCAGAATCTGTCTTGTTTTGGTCATGTCAAATTTTTGGGATATCCCTCATGGGATAAGTAACCAGTGTAAATAGTAGAATGGGTATGAAGACACGATGTCTAATCTTGTAGATATCTGGACACAAGTCAGAATGTGCAGTAGAGGTCCATGACACTGCCCAGCCCTAAGTGGTCATGCATAACCTACTACCCAGGATAAAACACCTGCCTGTGACGCACGTGTCCCGACACGAATAGGCGGGAGAATATATTGCACACATTCGCATAGTGGCAAACGGCATAGGGGTGATGAAGACACTGACATAAACAGGATAACCCAGATCAAGTGTGAGGGACACTTACTGTGTGCAGGCGTGACTGACCATACCTGTCAACCTGTGTGAGCAAGATATCTGGACAGAGCCATGAATAAAAGTGAGACAAAGGCCCAAAAGTAGGGACAATTTGTAAAGATAGCTCTTAGAAACATAGAAATTTGATAGAATAACAGTTTGCACATTGGCATTACTGTCCTGAAGATTATGAAGTCTGAAACCCAACTGTCTATCATCACGTTCCGACTTCAGTCTTTAATAATTAGCTACTGCTTTGCCAGAATACAACAGCGTATTACAAAGGTCCGTACATATTTACAGTAACAACCCTTCACATTTGTTTAATGTACAACTGCATACCTGTAGTCACTTCATTTCCAAAATAATAATACCCGTATGACTGGATACAGGAAATAGTCAAATGTGAATGGGAACACCCCTCACCGTGGAGTATGGACTGTAACAATCCCACCCATAATATGTATTGCCAACAGAATAAGCTGCTGACAGGTGCCCAAACACCTGTGTCTGTAAACACAGGTAAAAATTCATAATAGGGAGAAACTCCCTGTCCATGTGCTTCGTCTGACATTTGAACTTGGCCAGGGAAGTTCCGTTCACCAGGTGGACAAGCCTAAACCCAGATCACTACATGAACACCCTGACAATCAAAGACCTGTATGTGCCAGGACTATAAGCCTTCGTGTTCTGCATATCCTTGGAGTGATTAACTATGCAGTTGGGGTCCACAGCAGTAGGCAAGAGGGAATGTGTAATATGTAGTACCGCATTTTTCCCAGCAGGAGAATGGATGCCTGTGTTGTAAGTGAAGCGGTGAGGCACATGTTAATGTAGCTATGTGCTATGGGTATGCATATAAATGAGTCAGAACACCAATAGTATAGTGGTTACAGCATCCAGTCCCGGGTCAACTACGACTACAGCACATATGAGTTAATGAATGCATGTGTGCTGTAAAGATATTTAAATATGTAAAGGTGAACGTGTGTTTCGCATATGTCCGTTAACCGGATTACAGATATTGTACTGGTACCGTCACAATACAGAAAGCCCACGTAAGCACAGAGACTTAGTAAACATATGTAACCCACAATAAGGATATGCAAGTGCGCATGCGCGTGTCTAATCTGCTCACAGCATATCAAATGAATGCTGTTTTCTACACGTTTATTTATATATCTATGTATGGATATATGTATTTGTGTATAGATATATATCCACAGACTTAAACTAAATAAATATATGAAATAAAGACTGTACAGACATATATATATATATATATATATATATATATATATATATATATACACACACATGCACACAATTACATTAATCGATATATACATAACAAACATATAAACATTTGTCCTTGTAGATATATAACACATGTACATAAATAGGTTACATCATAGCTATTATGGATAGACATACAGACATGCAAGAAAGGTAAATACACTGCTGTTTTCAAAACCATTGCTCGGAAAGTACCAGTGTGCCAAATCTGCAAGTTCTACTCTTTAAACATGGATATAGGTGTCCTATACAGGACTCCAAAAGTTGTTTTTTACAGGCAACGGCCAGTAATTGACGCAAAGGAAGTGACATCCGCAGCTGCAATATAGCTGTACATGCAACAGTAGCTTGTGCAAGGGTAATAACACATGGGTTTACAGAATGTATTGCATATGTCCTGATACGCGGAGAGTGGATAGTGCTTAGAAGTATCTTCATACTTTATTATCATTCACATTAAATATGTCTTATGACTACTGTGGATGGGTGTCAGGTATGGGAATCATGGGTATGCAATTTTGGGCCTAGGCTCACAGGTGTTGGCTGGCACAGATTTATTAGGTCTGCCCCATGGGAGTGATTAATATTCCTATGTGGGTATAGCACACGCCTATACCTTCCAAAAATGAAGAACCCATCTACTGGATATTGTGTAAACCATTGGGGGAAGATGTAGGGACTTATATCAGTGTTATGTAAGTGATTATCATGGACGTGCATGCGTACGAATAAGATGGTAACCATACCTCTCAACCTTTCAGAATAAGACTTCTGGACAAAGGCATATTTAAATAAGTACAAATAGGGACTATATTAAATATTCCATTGACAAAGTTAGAACGTTGATAGAATAATGGATAATTCATTAGTATGAATGTTTTGAGGGTTATTAGTTATAAACTACTAAGGTCTGTCATTATCTAACCTCACAGTCCTTAATGACCTGTCACTAATTTACCAGAAAGGCACAATATTATGAAAAAAGGAACAACATTATAAGTCTAAGTTCGGGACATTTACCCAAAATGTGTACAGTTGAGAGGTATGAAGGTAATCCTGTCCTAAATAAATGTACAGAACTAGTGATATCAGGTGGACAGGTGTGAAGAAAGACGGGATGATAAATGACAAAACATGTATAAGTCAAAAGCATGTACCACGATAAATATGAATGAATACTTATGCCCTGTGAAGGTCAATGAGGAAGGTTAATAGTGTCCCTCAGGGTGTTATGCAGTGTCCCCGATACAGTGTTCAGTCTCCCACATTCGCATGTGAGTTCTGCCACTGACGGAAAGCGCAAATACCGGCGAACACATAAGGTAGATGATAGCATAATACGTTTTGATTAGCACCTGTTGGCTTTTGTGAGGAACATAACACTTTTGGCGAGTGTGTCCTGCAAAAGGAATGTAATGGCATCTGGCCTGTGATTTTTTCTTTTGTGTAGTGATGTAATAAAATGATATATCTTGTATCAGAAACAGATACATGTTATAGGAAACAGTATTATCGACTATACTACTACAAAAAAAATCTGAAGGTATGAAAAGTGCTGAAGTAGTCAGTTTAGTATTGACCGCAGGTATGTGTTGACATGTCAAATGTCACAGCTGTATATATAGTACCCATAGGACTGTCACCGTTAAAAATGATGAAAGTGGGAGCTGCTTTGTAGAAATGTCAGACATAGCAGGTCAACCATACCTACAGCCATGCATACTCCACAAATAGACATGTTAGTACACAGCAAAGCTTAGGCCAGGAGTCATGAAGCCTTGGCCGCATGTACGAGTAGAGGAAGAGTAGAGCAAGGCAAGATGTCTGCTGAGCTATTCAGCAATATCCTGTAGGAGCGTGTAAGACAACCCCTAAAACGAACGTTGCACGGACAATGTTAGGATATGCAAATAACCCCATTTGTAGGTGAAAGCTATGCAAATGATGTAAATCTGTGATACATGAAACAGTAAGCTGTGCAAGAGTAGAGTTATGTGCAGAAATGTATTCGGATGTTAACAGAGTTACGTTCTGCAAGTAGCTAAACTGAGCAATGTCAGCTGCAAATAAAGGATGAATTCAGTGGAAGAAGCATGGCAATGGCCAAATATAAGGCCAGTGGCATATTTTCCCATTGGAAATTAATAAAACTCTATCTGTCCTCCCCCAATCTCCGGTGTGTAAGCGTAGCGCAGCGACGCGAAAACGCGCTGTACTTTTAAAACAAGAAAAATATTTAAAATACACATAGAAATTGTAAGTATAGTTAACAGTTAGCTCACCATGCAGGTGGATGGCAAGCTGAAGACAAGATGGCTACTGAGTACTGGTTGCTATGTGTGGAAGCACTCTGTTAGGTATGTAACCAAGCATTAGTAGGCAATCCGATGCAACTGAGGCTGAGGATAGTGAATCACAAGTTGTCATGCCATATGGGCCAAGCCACTACAGTGGAAGATTAGGTTAAGGGGACTATCAGAGTAAATGATAGGTGACATCATGAGTGTGTATGTATAAAACACTGTAATCCTATCGGAGCAATGTGTCACATGTTTGCTGTCAGTTACTCATCAGTGGAAGAGGCGTGTTATGATTTATCCAAGGTACAGTCAGGAAACTGACAGTGTACGCCATGGATATCACTGAAGTGTCTTGCAAACCTGCTGACAATGTGTTCATGCCTGTGCGTGCCTGTAAACCTGAGTAAGCATGTGTGCGCACGTGTCAGCCCATGTGCGCGCGTTGAAGATTGAGTAAGCTAGTGTGAGAATGTTGAAGCCCGTGTAATGTCGTGTAAGCCAGTATATGCATTTGTAAGCATGTATAAATCTGAACTACACGCATCACACACGTACTGCACACTCTGAAACACATGCTGCCAATACTACACACGTCAGTCAAATGGCACATGGATGGATAATAAATCCTCAGAATCAACAGTGCTGTAAACTATACTACATTGATGGTCATAGCTGCAATGCATCATGCCTGCTTACATACACCTAGAAGGATATCACACTTTGTGTTAACAACAGTATAACATTAATACAGTGCTATAAAGCCACCCTGTGCATCAGCACCATGTTAGTCTGTACCTGCATCAATGTTACACATTACAGGTGGTGGCACAGGTGTCATCATATGCACAGGGCATGGTGTTTCTTTTCCAGAGCCTGTCATTGAGCCATCCAATCAACATGTAAGTATGTGTGTGTGTGAGGGACAACAGTTTTTGCATGGCCCAATGTTGGATGCAATGTGTGTGTGTGTGTGTTAGCCCTAGCTGTTTGTTTCATGTGTGTGTGTCTGCATGTACACAGTTTCAGCATGTGTCAGCCATATACAGGAGGTTGTGGGACAGTCACAGACCATACCTGCCAGGCTATACAGATCACCATTACTGGCCATGGACACTGCTCCATGCATTCAACAATATTCCAGTCCTGCACCTGTCAATGTATACACATACATCCCTGGGATCTGTATCACAATCTGTGGATAAACGGGAGTCAGTGATGTTAACCTGATTTGCATAGCAGTGTCAGTTAATGCATAGTTATATGAGCCATACTCATCCTCCAAAGTAATAACCACTGCTGACTGTTGCTGAGATGTGCACATGACCGTTTAAAGATGCTGTACTATCATTGTTGTCAATGTCCCTTGTAATACTCAGCAACAAAATACTGGTCACTACACAACTATAACCCAGGATCACTACAGCACACAGTATGTGCACTATCACAGAGCAATAGCAGATTTACACACATCAAAGGTGTTCACATACAGATAATGCAGCACATTCAATAGTGCTAATATCCACATACATATCAATATCTATGTACATTACATATAAATAAATAGATATACACACACACACACACACACACACACACACACACACGCTTGGCAGGGTTGGGAGCAGAACACAGACCTAACTACCTTATCACACTACAGCATTATGCCTGTACAGAATGCACTACCATGATTACTAGATCACAGCATTCACACAGGCATACATCTAGCTTGCTGGCATCAGCATTAAAGGCAAAGATGCCGTACGTATTCTACGGAGAGTGAATAGTGTAAAAGCAATGTACTGTTGTCATGTAGCAGGAAACTCTCACACACACATATGTGGCAGGATTGGGATTAGAACACAGACCTAACTACCTTATCACACTTACAGAACACTCTACCGAGATTACTGAACACAGAACTCCCAGAGGCATACTTCTAGGTGGGTGACATCATCCGTAAAGGTTAAGACGCCGATAGGGAATGTATGTGGTGTGAGGCGTCTAAAAGCATTACTGTGTCCCAGGCAGCTGGAAACACACACACACACACTTGGCAGGGCTGGGAGTCAAACATACACCTAACTACCTTATCACACTACAGCAATACGCATTTACAGAATGCACTACTGAGATTACTGAACCCAGCACTCCCAGAGGCATACTTCTAGGTGGGTGACACCTTCCGCAAAGGCTAAGACGTCGATAGGGAATGTATGTGGTGTGAGGCATCTAAAAGCATTACTGTGTCCCCAGGCAGCTAGAAACACACACACACACACGCACACACTTGGCAGGGCTGGGAGTTGAACATACACCTAACTACCTTATCACGCTACAGCAATACGCATTTACAGAACACGCTACCGAGATTACCGAACACAGCACTCCCAGAGGCATATTTCTAGGTGGGTGACATCATCCGCAAAGGCTAAGATGCCGATAGGGAATGTATGTGGTGTGAGGTGTCTAAAAGCATTACTGTGTCCCCAGGCAGATGGAAACACACACACACACACACACACTTGGCAGGGCTGGGAGTCGAACATACACCTAACTACCTTATCACACTACAGCAATACGCATTTACAGAACGCGCTACCGAGATTACGGAACACAGCACTCCCAGAGGCGTACTTCTAGGTGGGTGACATCTTCCGCAAAGGCTAAGATGCCGATAGAGAATGTATGTGGTGTGAGGTATCTAAAAGCATTACTGTGTCCCCAGGCAGCTGGAAACACACACACACACACACGCTTGGCAGGGCTGGGAGTCGAACACACACCTAACTACCTTATCACACTACACCAATACACATTTACAGAATGCGCTACCGAGATTACTGAACACTGCACTCCCAGAGGCATACTTCTAGGTGGGTGACATCTACCACAAAGGCAAGGACGCCGATAGGGAATGTATAGAGAGTGAGCAGTCTGAAAGCATATTACTCTCCCAAGGTAGACATAGAAAACACATGCCAGTGGTGTGATTGGGGCAACTAAATATCTACGGAGCACTACAACAACACTACATAGATACAGGATGCGCCACAGGCAGTACACCCTGCAAGACTGTCAGTGTGTTCAATGTAGGCATCCATTGTGACATTGAAAATGGACATCTGTTGCCTGGATGTCCACCATCGCTATACAGGCTGTCAATGGCCATGCCCATACACAGAGGCACATCACCGACACAAGGTGTCACTGGCCATGCACACACGCTTAGTATCACACGTCCGTTTGGAATGCACTGTGTGTCCATCTTAACAATGGCGTAATGGGCATGCTCACACACTTAGCAGTTGCAAAGGGCCGTCTTGCATGCACACGGATTCTAAACATGTAAAGGCGCAGTTTGGAATGTACTGTGTGTCCAACTACACAGTGGCATACTTAGCAGTTGCAAAGGGCCGTCTTGCATGCACACGGATTCTAAACACATAAGGGCGCAGTTTGGAATGTACTGTGTGTCCAACTACACAATGGCATACTGTGCATGCTCACACACTTAGCAGTTGCAAAGGGCCATCTTACATGCACACAGATACCAAACACGGAAGAGCACAGTATGGTATTACTGTCCCCACGTACATGAAGGCCACTCACATGTATTAACCAGTACACACTCAGGAGCCATCACAGATGTCCCAGGTGCAGATCACAGAGGCACACACCGCAGTCTACAATGTAGCCCTCAGACATCACCATGTCATTGGGCCAGCAATACATCAACACAACACCGTGTGACTCATGACCAGTGGACTGTACATAGGTATACAGCAACTGTGCAGAATACACCTGTACCGACAGGGTTCCATCATGTGTTATGCATTGCAATGATACCACTGTACATAACCAGGTCGGCTCTATACATAACAGGGACCCTGGAGCTTACACAGCTGTGACAGATGAATGTCGCTGTACACCAATGAACACACATTTGGATATGTCATACATGTAATTGCAGTGAATATGTGCATGGACTATGCACACAACACATATTTACATAGCCTAGCTTTTGCTGTCCTCCATGCAGACAGGTGGCTACAGCAATCATATGCACGCAAATGGAAGGTGGTTCCATGGCTGTTGAATGCCAACAGTACATGAGGTAGCAATGTTGACCGAGGACACATTCCATCTGTACTAGTTACCCATGACACCCATCATATCATACAACAGTCCATGTGTTATGTATGTCAACACACATGTCCACCAATTGCAATGCATACAAACATGGCTACATGAGAGGCATGTAGGACCAACACACATGTACAAACTGTAGTGTGCATGCAGCTGCCATGCATGTGCAGTAGCTGATGTTAATAACTCATCTGTGCCTAACTACAACATGCAGTAGCAATGTAGCCCCATCATTGACACCTGTATATGGTGACATACTGACAGTACAGTAGGATGTACATCAGGTATGGATGGATGTGTGTACGTAAAGTGTTGATCCACCTGTGTAGATGGATGTTCACCGGGTACGGCTCACAGGTGTGTCACATGCCATCATACCATTATGTGTGCAAACAGTACGCTATTTTACTGTTACCTGACGGTGAAGAAATAAAACCTACACATCGGTCAGGTGTTACCGACTGTACGTCACTCAACACCTGTAACACTTACATCCTCCCGTGTGCATATAGCAGCACAATTGCGGACATAGTGTTGGTACACATAATGCGGCCAATACTGCTGCAGGTCTGTCAGACGTATTATCATATAGCAGGTGTATCATTCACAGTACTGCCATGTGTGTTTGCATGTGTGACCATATATACCACATATGGTGGGGAATACATCCCAATTGTGACACACCCTCTGCACACTGTTGTAGACATCTGTACATACTGCAGTGTGGAAAGCATAACATAGGCAGGTGTGGTGTGTGTATCACACACATCAGCTATCCATATGTGTATGACAGTTGTGGTCTCCACAGTGTGTGTGTGTGTGTGTGTGTGTGTGTGTGTGTGTGTGTGTGTGTGTGTGTGTGTGTGTGTGTGTGTGTGTGTGTGTGTGTGTGTGTGTGTGTGTGTGTGTACATGTATGGCTGTCTGGTGCATGGAGTGAGGGTGTATGCTACCATGCAGAACACACAGGATCCCAACCCCTCATGGTGATGCAGTCTACTGCCCTGTTGGTGCCATCGGTGTCAGCCGTACTGGCTACCTGTGCATGTCCCTTCTCTGTGTCGCATCATGTGGGTGCACAGTACTGTGAGGGTGATGACCACATAGTCAAGTGTCCTCACCTCAACACTATGGGGTGTGCGTTGTAGTGTTGTTGACCCCGTGAGTGTGGGCACGTTCCTGTACTGTGACAGGGTATTACTGTTACACAGTGAGGCCTCATGCTATCAAGTGGCCTCTAACATTATCATTGTCCAGACCGCTGTGTACAACCCCTGCACCATGTCAACATACCTGTGATGTGACCTGGTATGGATGTCACATCTCTAGCCACTGTAGCCTATTAAACTGCACACAGGCTGCTGGATCAGTATATGTGTGGACATCTGTGGTATGTTAGACTTTCCAGCTGTCCGGTTGAGGCTACGTATAGCATGCTGAGATTGCCATACGTGCCTGTGAGTACTCCACAGTTACACATGGGAGACTGCAAACACTGCTACCTGTAGGCACATGCAAGTAGACCATAAGTAGGGAACCAGGGCATAATTACCAACATGCTGTTACTGTTGTTACCGAGACAAATACTGTGAACATGTAACAATGCATGCTACACCTGTACTACATGGTTGTGCACATATAACAATGCATGCTACACCTGTACTACATGGTATGTCTGGTGTGTGTCAACAGTACACAACTAATGTAATATACACATCTCTCGCTATTCTTACACAACTAATGTAATATACACTTCCCTCACTAGTTGTACACAACTAATGTAATATACACATCTCACTATTCTGTTCACCCTGTGCATCAGACCATTTGAGCATGTCCCTGCACCGATGGTGTGGATGACAGGGATGCGGCACAGGCTTCATGATATGCACAGGGTGATAATGTGTGCCAGGGGCATAGGCTGCACCAATGGGTGACATCATGAGTGTGGGTAAGGGCCAGTGATATGATTGGACATGTCTGTTCAGTATGCATGTGGGTGTTGTGGTGCCCTAAAGATGTGTTTGCTGTGTGCGTGTATGTGTGCACACAGTTCTGCCTTTTGTGAGGCCTACACAGGGGTATTATTGACAGCTCCAGATTGTACAGACCAGGTTATACAGCTCACTGTGTCCAGCCATCGCCACGTGACTTGTGCCTGCCAGGGGTTGCACAGGCACTACCAGGCAGAGGTACAGATTGGCTACTGTCCAATGACACATGTCCACTGGAACCGTGTCCCCGCTGGGAACATCCAGGGCCACATCCACGTGGCCTGCTGTGTCCCGGTGTGGACAGCGCAGCAACAGCTGCACTGCTACCAGCTCTATGGGAGCGGGCATGTGAGGTGGCACATTCATGTCGACCTGCACTAGGTGGTGTAGCTGGCCTACATCCACGTGGCCTACGCCTCACTCCTACCAGATGTTCCAGCAGAGACAGATCACACTCGTGGATTGCAATGCCATGGTCAAGGATTCTGACCATGTCACCCAACTGCCTGTCCAGAACAGCAGCAATCTGCTGTTGAGCATTTGCCAATGCCTGGATGTTGTCATTTAGGGTACGGATAGCAGCCCTCTGCAGCCTCTGCCCTTCTCTGTTCTGCCATTCAGCATGTGCCTGTGCCGCCATTACAGTCTGGAACATGCGTCTGGTGATACCAGCTGCTGTGCTCTGTCCTGCAGGTGCATGTCTGCCAGAGGTCCTCCTATGAGCAGCACTGGCCACATGCCTGTGTGGCACATCTGCAGACATTACACTGACACCATGGTGTGTAGACAGACCTTCTGTAGCCACCACACATTCCTGTTCCACGCTAAAAGACGCTGACTGTCCTTCCTCTATGGCCACCGGTGATGCAGTATGTGTTGGCAGCAGAACTGTGTGCGGGAAAGAGGGGGGCATAGCTGGGATGGCAACCATTGGCACAGATTCAGCCCCTGACAACCCTGCCTCTACCTCATGCATATGTTCATCACTGCTAGTATCTGTGGGGACACTAACATCAGATGGACCACAGGAGGGTAACGCACCTACATCACCTGTGAATGCAAGGAAAGACTCTAAATTACAATAGACGCACACACACACACACACACACACACACACACACACACACACACACACACACACACACACACACACACACACACACACACACACACACACAAACACACACACACACACAGAGACACACACACACAATGCATGTGATTTGACAGATGGCATGCAGCATGCCTGTGATACAGCAGACAGCAGATGGCATGCAGCCCAGACATTACTAGTGTTTGTAAGCATACCCCCCTGGGGTGCAGAATACAGCAAGCAGGTGTCATATCAGTAGCCATGCATTTCACACAATCATGGTAGTATGCATGATACACCATGTGGACCAGAACAGGATAACAGTACACATGGCTGACGTGACCTTGACATGTAATCTGCTGATGTGTGCATTAACATGCATACATGTCTGACAAATGGTGTCCTGACATGTACAGTGTCGTAATGGCCATCACATTGCGGTGTTGTCTGTATGCCCTACAGATAGAATGCATGTTTAGCAGATGTGCATGTGCATGGAAGGGTAGTGTGAGCCATCTACATTGCTCTACAGTGTGAAGTACAGACACTGTGCCATTGCATGGCATCATGAGGTGTCTATATTGCTATACAGTATGTACACACTACATAGCCATAACTGCATGCATATCCATGACATAACTGTGGATGGTGACCCATGATGCTGAGGTGTATACACACCAAACCATGCTG
This sequence comes from Protopterus annectens, assembly GCF_019279795.1. Taxonomy (NCBI): domain Eukaryota; kingdom Metazoa; phylum Chordata; order Ceratodontiformes; family Protopteridae; genus Protopterus; species Protopterus annectens. The sequence continues at coordinate 502,530,174 of NC_056730.1, read as the reverse complement.
TGTCATGTGACAGGTCACTGGAGGACCTACAGATGACACCCCTGCACAACAACTACAGAGTCTTAGCTGCCTGGCAACCATGTCCACACATAGTGGACCTGTCAGTTCACCATGTCCAACATGACATTGCTGTATCACACACATGAGGTGCACAGCTAACAGTGATGTCCTGCAGCAGCAAGGGAAATGTACAGTATCTGTGGCCTGATGTGGTGTCTATGTCTGTGGAAGCTGTAGAGGTGACTACTGTCATGCTATGTCACAGGCGTGATGTTCAACACATCTTATATGGTAGACGTCAGTGACACCTCCACTGGCTGTGCACAGGCTTTTAGGATGTCCAGTGTACCACATTAACTGTATCATCGGTCAACTAAGGCTATAATTGGACCATGTGTGGACAATGTGAAACAGGGTGCATACACATCACATCTACTGTGTGGCTACGTATCTCTGTCCATCCCCCATGGCCATGTGTGCACATGTGTTGGACAAATGTGTGTGATGGCTGTCTATCACACATGTCTGTGTTGTCCCATATGACATACACCCATAGATGTCAGATATGTCACCATCCACAGGGCTATGCAGAAAACAGGTTGTATGTGGGGTATGGGTTATGGGATAGTGTGACATTATTGCAGCCAATACTCTACATGTCTGGGACATGTCAGATGGCACATCGCAATGTGTGCATCCATTGCAGGGGCATATAACACAATGGTGACTCCTGTGGGCTGCCCATATCACAGCTCACTGTGTGATACTGTTTGCATACCACACATGTTGTTCCAATGTATAGTACATATGCCTCCATTGTAGAACACCTCCACCGTTGTATTCACAGCTGACCACACATGTAGTGATGACAAATACTCTGGTTTCATGTCGGTGTGTCAGTTCGTTTGTATATATTGCACATCGGTGGCCTGTGTGAATGATGGGTGACATGACCTGCATATCATGAATGGAATGAACATCAAGTGTACAAGTGTTAACTGGCCACATGGTGAATACACCTATGCTTTTACATGCCTGATACTGATGACAGTCTCACCTGCAATGGACTCATGTCTGTGCGGTATGCCAGAGGTACCTGTATAGAGGTGACACAGCAGTATGAAAATTATCCATGACTGTATGACAGCCACAGGGTGCACTGTGCATGTTAACACATTCACATGTACAATAGCATATAGTATGCACATGTGTGCATACACAAGGTAGCATACTGTAGTATGCAGCATGTGTGTCCACATACCATGCATAAGTTGTTACATTACATAATGTACAGTGACACATGCACGTAAATGGGATATAGTAGCCCTATGTGCAGTACTGACTTACCAGGTAACTCCAGGCTCATTGGTTGGGAGACACGCACCTCCACGATAGCAGATAGTGTTTGTGGATGCTGTTCTGAGGGTGTCTCTAGACTGGCCAGTAACTCCTCAGTGTGTGTGAGTGGGGGCTGGGTTGGTGGCCCACCACCTGTTCCACCTTCTTCCCTGGCGATTGCAGTGGCACGCTGTTTTGCATGTTGTATCAGGTCCGTGCAGTGTCTGCGCACCTGCTGGTAGGTGCGATTATGGCCACCCACATTGTTCACCCTCCTGCGCAGATCCTGCCACAGGTCATCTCGCTGCTGGGCATGCTGTGGCACATGGCTGAACAACACCTCATAGTTCTCATGGAGGTACGGGATGAGGACATCATCCTCCTGGCAGCTGTACGCTGGAAGGCGTGTACAAGGCATTATCTGTAAGACATAATGATGGTGACAGATCACATTTTCAGGGATGTACAGAGATACTGCTGCACATACATTTCTATGACATCTAGTACATCTGCACAGTTATCTTTGCAAATCATTATAACACTGACATGACTGACATGTTTGCGTAACACCCGTTATGCATTGGATATCATCACCATATATGTGTGTCACCTCATTATAGTGTTCATACTCCATGTGAATGCTGCCTTGATGTGGGCATGTCTGTTTGCCTGCACTGGTGTTCTTACCTATTTGCACATGCCTGGATGTGTCCACGGTAATGCTGTTGACCGTGATGCTGTGTATATGTCACATATCAACACAGACACAGCCTTAATGGACTTGAGCGGTGACAATGCACACATACACATGGTAACGTGTACATGCATGTGCTTTGCCATATACATCTACATAGCACTGTAGAGCTTTTCAACATCCTGCCATGGATCACCTGTGTTGCACATGTGATAGACATGGGACAATGGCTAGTCTGACATCATTTGTAGGGATGGTTATCAACCATTGCATGTACGAGCAAGGTATCCTAGCTGTAACCGGCAGCCATTATGCCACCGTGAGGTGCTTCAGTGCCACATTACTGATCCAGACAGTTGATACTACACCTACCATGCGGCCATCACACCATGTATGACTGGGATGACATGTGCAGCTTTGATGGACTGGGTTGCATGGTATGGTGGGAGTATGTCACATGTATGGCACAGGGATCTGTCCAGCATGTGGCGATCCTAGTATTAAGATGGTGGCTGTCCATGAAGTATGTCTTTCAGATCAGGATATAGACATGTAGCAGGTCCATCATCATGGTGTAGCAAATGTCTTTATGCAAGGTAGAAAGCATGCTGCATAGTGGCGGTGAGGATTGTGAAGGCTGGTATCGCCCATCCACGCATGGCCATTACTTCTTAAAGGTGATATGTGATCCAATATTGGTCACCCCAGTGCTGTATATGCCTGTCCAATGATCTCCGTGCTCATGGATGGCACCCTGTCATGACATGGGTACCTTGTATGACTACCTAAGGGGCCTGGAGACATCACCATGTCAGGGAGGTGTACTGCACAGCACCATCCCTTACACATTGTCCATAATGTTGACCACAGCCTAGGTGGTAGTTAATGGGTACAGGGATGTTCACCTAGCAGTGACAATGCTGATATCATCCATCAGAATGTGCACATATGTCACACACCTCACCCACACAGCCCATTCTTTATGTTGTCACAACACTGACACAGCTATTGCTCATAGGTCATGGCCATTCATATCCTTACATACACAGATGCCTAACATTTGTCTGTGTGGTATGGGCTACAATGAGGGTGGAGTACAGCACATTAACCATGTTTTACTGTAGCTGGCACTGGTGTGATATGCACATGTCACTCTGGCACATTTTGTAGTTGTGAGTCTGTCAACAGGCCACTGGTAGAACACTCCTGTGACATACAAGGGTATTTGTAATCAAACATCCGTACAGTCTTGTACATCTGTACTGCTAACATGTACATTGATAATGGTTCAGGGACATGCAGACCATAATCCGCAGGGTTATAGTGTGGTGCCACCCATTATGACTGTTGCCACCACTTGTGGGTTGATATTATCCAACACCCTATCTGTATTGTATGTTCATGCTAAGCACTTGTTCAGAACTTGTGGGCATGTCATGAACTACTGATTAATATAGCACCCATTCCACACCATTTCCCACAGGTACACTGGCTGTCCTCATATGCCCAGCTTGCTTATGGTACAACAGCTGTTGTACACACATAACTCACATATCCTGTGAGACATGGTTGTATATACAGGCATGTCCAACTGTCATGTACCAGTGCTATTGCCTGTCTATATGATGGATATGTCGTACATGTGGCAATAGAGCAATTGTCTCATGTACGCATTCAATGCTCACCTCCCAACATACGACACTACAGCCTGTAGGGGTTACACTTATGCAGCCCTGCTGGGGGTAATGCTGTCACCAACCCTGACTGCACCTGACAGTCATGTGAGGATGTGTAACATTCGCAACACACCCCACTCATCACATAGTCTTGCATGATCTCCACCACAGGCCACACATATGAGGACAACTTGTGCAGTACCTCTCCATACTCTGTGTAGGCACTAGAGGCAGCCCCCATCATGGAACACAACATCACCAACTTATAGCCCACAGACTCATGTGTGCCCATCACATACAGCCAATAGGGTGTTATAACATACACAACACACCAGTCATAGTTGACTCTGTAGGCGGGCACACTACAGTTCCTCACAGCAGGCTACACAAGGCGATAGTCGCTTACATCTTGCTGTCGGGTAACTGGTTCTGCAACATAACCTATGCACCCATGCCACGCCTCACCAGGTACGATGTGACTGTCATTCTCCATGCTAGTGTGACTGCCCTGAGATGCCACTTCACAGACTACGTGTGCGGGACATGCAATAGCTCACCAGTCTTGTAGCCCTGAAGGTGTGGGCCAAGCCCTGGGGAGCATTATGCATTCATCCGGACCCAATACCACTGTACAATGACTGACTGTGTCACTTCAACAGTTGCCTATGCTTCTGCTGTCATTCCACAGGCATCTGGTATCCGTCCACTTTGACTGACCTGGTCAAACACAATGCTTTGGCACAGATGACCTGCACCTGTCAGCTCTGGGAGTACAGATCACATGTAAGGCTCTTGCTGCTTCTATACTGCCTGTCTTGCCCAGTTTCCACTAACAGTCACCGGCAGAATGTTAACTGGCAAGCAAGACATGGGGTCATGTGACACAATGCTTGCATCTTCCTCTGTGACACACGCAGGCAAGGCACACCTTATAATGCACCAATTCAATATCTCTGCAGTGACTGGGACCTGCCTCTAGGCTTTGCAGAGCACACCTGCAATGACAGGTTATAGACAGACCATACCTTGCAGGCACATACCTGGACCAGCACACCCACAGCTGAGGTGTTCCCATATCCCACTATGTTGTACACACATCCTGGCTAGTTACTTAGCACAGTGCATCAGAGGTGCTCCATGTGCAACTAACTGGGTCTGGAACCGCTATACACATTGTAACAAGCTACATATTCAACAACATACCCTATGGTTACCACACCTCATTTGTTGGTGTACTGGACAGTAGGGCTCAGACAGCTACTACTGATGTGTGACTGACACTACTCCACACTTAACTGGGATAGCCACTCATGTACTGACACATCCGTGAGTCATAACCTGCACTCGGCCGGATCAACCCATACACACCACCTCCAAGACCAACATTATCCTTGACATGAACACTACCAACATGTGACTGGTGTTCCACACCTGGGGTTATCCCCTCATTGGTGGATTCCGAACATATGCCAATCACCCTAGTTAGCCACATCCCCGCACCACACCCTTCACGGCATACACAGTACATGAGTACTACAACACCTACTACAGACGTCTTATGACAGTGATAGTTAACGTCATGACACCCGTGCAGATGGACAATGGACATACAAACACTGAAACATACCCCAGTGCACTTCATTAGCATGTACACGACTGCATGGATCCTGCTATTCCACACAGAGCCATGATGGTACACACCAGATAACAGACACCACTCTGGTGGTCAAGTTCCATGGACATAATTTACAACAGCAGGTGGAGGCTGTTACACAGTGGTGTACAATCCCATGGGTGGGGTAGCTCACTGGTCAGCCTCGGTAGGACCACGGGATCCCTCATCACATACTCCAAGACTAGCTATGTAAACATTACTGCGACACATTCCGGGGTGTACCACAAGGCATTATGGTGGTATGTCAGTAGTCAATGGCAATACCCACATCTGCTTTCACATACAACAGTCACTCAGGAACATTAAAGACCCAGGTGATGTTGGCAACATGGTGGCGGATGGATTCAATGCTAACATTACACCGTCTCACTCACTACAGGGCCACAATCCATGCAGGAACATTGCGGTGTCCCTGTGGTCACACCTACACAGTACTAACCTGCAGTCTATATGTCCTGGGACACTGGTCCCATGTCACCTTCCAAAGTCCCAGGCTGTGATGTCCACAAACCTCTGAACGACATGTCTCCCCACTCGGCCACCATATTCAGTAATAGCCTTGTATCAGACATTGTGGCCCCTGAATGGCACACAGCAACATTTATCACACTCCACACAGGTGTTGCCACAATGCACGAGTGGGACTATAGTCCTACACACTTGACTGGACTGTTCTGCACGGCTATGGGGCACATCATCATGGACGTCATTCACAGAAACAGTGTTGGGCTCCGGTCCTTTGATGCCACCCAGATTGGACTTGTTAGGGCCAGAGCATGGCCCCTACACCTGGTGGTCTCCTTTCATACAGTTACCAGGGTAGTTGATGATGGTACAGGGGTCCACACATCCTACGTTGTCCTCTCAATGCCTTTCAGCACCGTTCTCCATTCTGGTATTGACAACATACACATCCACCTGCACATCGTACCCTATGTCTCAGGATGTTATGCAATGTAGCTCATGGATAGGACACACAGTGAGGGTAGCATACCATAGTATCTACTGCATTTCAGTTACACTTGGCATACCACAGTCTTCAGTCATAGGGCCCCTCATGTTCAGTATATGCTTCCCTGAGGTACAGGCTAGCACAAAGGGACTTTCCCTGCCTAGCTTTACAAACCCCTGTATACAAAGCACCATGATTGATCCACCAGCTGATACTGGCTCCATCCATATGGGTGTCACTGTGACAGATACCTGATATGAATATCATGGCCTCCAGCTGCATGACACAAGGTGCATGAACATCACCTTTGCATTACACCATTCACCCACTGACTATCACATAGGTGGTAGTCCCCTACATACATGTCACATTGTACGTGTTCGTAGTACACACATATGTTGCACCCACTCCTGTGGTTACCATATTGCCACTGTGGCATGGATATCCTTCTACGTGGCCACACTTATCTGTACTGGGTGTGTAGCTGGTACATAGGCACCCATTGTACCTCTGAACTCCAGACATCTACACACATTCAAGGGTACACCACCCCATTTAGGGTGTACCTTACACAACAGCTACAGCTTTACATACCACAACATTTACATGCCATGACGTTTATTGAGCTCCAACAGTTAAAGTATGCAGCTGACGTACGGACACCACATCTGTACACATTTGCATACTACATACTCAGGGGTGACCTTTGCTGAACATACAGGGCCCATGTCCACAACAATATTAATGGATATACTCCACATATGCAACATAAGCAAAAGCCACTGTGAGCAACATGCTCATGGATATGCGCACACACCCAACGATGAGTGGGATATGCTTGAGGGTTACATTCCCAAACCGGACACTCACCATGCTTTGGAACATGAGTCCTATGTACATCACGCAGGGACACTCAGTAGCAATGGTCATGTGATACCTCACTTGGTGGTTGGGAGACACATGTATGTCAGGGATCACTGCAGTGGCTGTACTGTGCAGAGGTGCAGGTAACACATGGCTCTGCTGTTCACAGGACACTAACCTAGAGAGGTGCCACTGGTGTGAACACTGTAGTTGTGCTTACACATAGACTTGCCAGACTACATAGTACCCCACTATGAACGTGTGAAGCTATTACATGTCCTTTGTGCATGGTTACTTGGTAGCCCTTCCACTCAGATTAGCTATCATGCTATTACACTGTCCCATGCCTACAAGCCATATGTATCCTGTTATTGTACATGCCAATAGACAATACCATTGGTATGCATGATATGCCTGTTATGCTGTGTACAATATCTGACATATCTACCTACAATACTATACATTACACATATTTTACATAGTATCCCATAATGCAAAGCATACTTGCACAGCGGGACCACCTTAGACATGTCATTGTTGTTATATGCCCATACACATGCCTATTGTGACAGTATATCAACATATATTATCTCCTGCTATGGCACGTACTTGTTGGACATACCCTACCACTGATGGCGGGTTGTTTGGAATTGTTCTGTTTAAAGCCCTCATGTAGCATCCCTTGTGGTGTCTGTGATGTGTACCTTGTAGCCCACTGCTGGACGCATGGTTTCTACAAGCGTTAGTATGCTCAGCAAGACATCACTACATAAATACCTTTTCCCACTTTATGCATTGCGGACACTTTTAATTCATGCAAACCAGACTATACATACACTAAATAATTAATACAAAACATGCTATACATAAACGTACATACCGAGTATTCTACATACCTTGTTTTCGTTCCGAACTTTCGTCTCTATCTCTCTTACACTGCTTAAACAAGTATATGGTATGAGCATACGGTTTGAATGTCTGGTAAGTCATCCTTATATACGTCGATACCTGTAACATGTGGGTTTCCTGCCGTCAATTGGTGTTCCTGAGTGACTAATTACTTGCACATCAGCTGTGCAGCTACGCCATTCACCAATTACGCGGCAACAGTGGGGTATAATTGAATTCTCCACTTGGGCATTGCCCATTTGCCCTACCCTCGGGGAGACGGCCTGTATTGTGTTTTGTTGTGTGTAATTGCAACTGCTATGTGTAGAGACAAGTATACTTTGGATTCATGTCCCCCGTGGATTGTGTGTGACAGCTAGAGTATGTGTTTCAACATGTGGGTGTACCTGTCATCCCAACCATCTGATAACGGACTATTGCAAACAAAACCTGTAACATCGCCATTTGTTCCATTATACAACAGCTACAATTTTGCATGGCGCTTATAATTGCGTCTCTCACAAGGTATGTTGACAGTTCTGCAGATGTAATTGACTGACTGGATGTTTGTGCTGTAATTATAGTCTGTATTGCTACAGTTTCTAGTGTGGGGGATGTCGGTGGGTGTACTTAGCATATACAGGTGTGTGGGGCTTGCATTTCTACACATTCCATATATATGTGTGAGGGCTCCATCCTTTATTAAAGAGCTATCAGTTAGTAGACTTATGTTACGGGATTTTATATTGGGCCATTGTTAATTGGTTTCTATATAGTATGCAGGTGAGGTTGATACTTCCATACCCCCGGAATTGCAGCGATATGTAAAGGGATATGTCTAAATGACAGCTATCCTGTGTATTTCTGTTCCAGATATTTGCAGTCATTGCAGTTGTGCTGGTGACAGAACCTCTTTGCCATGGGTTGGCACCTTTTCATATGGACATTGTGGGACACGTGTGGGACACACATCGCTGTTTACAGGCCAACACATACCCACGGTCAGTACACAGGATAGCACATACTTTTATCCTCAATACATACTTATTGTTTTAGGACTTTGGCTACTTATCATATTGCATGTAACATTTATGTTTCTTACATACAGGCATAACTATTTAATGCAACTATTACATAATATATGGGACATAATAATGTCTTACAATCTTGGACAGTTGCCCTTTGTAATGTTTTATGTCAGGACACACCTGCCCAGGGAGGGGGCTGTCCCTCCTAATGTGGGACAGGTAGTAACCGTATGCCTATGGCTAGCTATACCCACACCTACCATAATGATCTACCTCCGAGTTGGCACTAACAGACACACAATGCGGACACACACACACACACACATTACAGTCACACAGAGATGCACACGGCACCCTCAACACACACATACACAGACTACGGCACTCACAAACACAGTTGAACACTGTACCTACGTGGACCGCAACACCGGCAGCGGTAACTAAATGTCCCTTCATATCATCATACTATTACTCACGGTTGTACTGTTCCGGTACTGTGTTCTTTTGGTCTTTCAGCCTCGTGGTTACGCGTGTCGGTATGTTACACATTCCATACTTGGCGGTATCCTATTTATTTGTACCTCCAAGGTGTTATGAATGTCCTTGACCTATCTATATATATTTGTGGATATCGTTGAATTGTATATATCAACATATATCACTCTATCACCCTTTCTATCTGTATTATATGTATGTGTATATGTGTGTATATATATATATATATATATATATATATATATATATATATATATATATATATGTGTGTGTGTGTGTGTGTGTGTGTGTGTGTGTGTATATATATATATATATATATATATATATATATATATATATATATATATATATATATATATATCTGACAAGGAAAGTGACAGGCAAGCTACATCTTTCATTGTGTACTTGTCAGTGTATACTGTTTCCTGGACTCCGCACTTTTGTGTCTGTACCTGTCACATTACACACCTGCCGTAGATTAGGGTTACCAGCTGTCCCACTTTGCGAGGGACAGTCCCTCTTTGGGCAGTTGTGCCCTGCGAAATATTAGGACATACTTATTTCCTGTAGTTTATGTAATAGTTGCATACAACAGTTAGTCTGTGGCTGAACCACCTATATGTTATAGAAACAGAATATGTAAGTAAACATTACAAGAATAAGCTTTTATCTAGGCAGAACAGTGAAGTTCTGATTTTTGTACTGGCCGGGTGTATGTGTCGGACTGCAGACATCTGACGTATGTCCCACATTGGTCATTTAAAGAGGTGGCAGCCCTACCATAGGTACATCTTGGCTAGCAATACTGTTAGTTGATTGTATACATGATTGCGTGTTCTACTCCTGGCAGTGGTCGTTTTACCCTTCAGAGCAGGCACTATTAGTACAGGGATGAATAATGCTGGTTTCACCTGTGCTGGACATCATTGACCATGATCTGTACGATATTCGGAGAGGCTTATCCCTGTTTCGCACATATCCGTATTGTCATATTTAAACGTTGCTTACCAGCAGAGGGCAATGCATATTCTCGCTAACGTGTGCTAAACATGATCTGATGACCTGCATCCAACATGCATTACTCGTGCCTTCGGGATTACGTTACATCCATTGCAGGACGTGGGACCGGGAACATGCACGATGGTCACTGCATTTAACACTTGGACATCTGGGATTTGTACACGTGTTATGTCATTTTGTATGTGGAGTATACTATGGCTGTTACTCCATACTGCACTCACATGGGTAACTCAGTTAGTTTACATATGCATGAGTCCAGTTAATGGTATGTCCATGTGATGTTTACTGGATGTGCTCTGGCATTGGGTATGTATGTCACAGTGAGCCACACACGATACTGTGCTACACCTTTAAACGACCGTAGGGGGAGCATGCTGGGGTGACGAATACCTGTCATGGGTACACCCCATGTCTTGACATAACATCCATAATTACATTATGTGGAGCCCGTCATTAACGCAGCAGGGACTCCGTGCTGAGTGTGTGCAGAACAGTGCTTACACTCATGTGTTCCCGCGATTGCCTCTGCTCCACTAAGCGACAGTTGGTTACTCGATGTTGTGGCGACAGTGGACACTGTTTGCCCTGTTTGGTGTACCTACCGATGTACCTGGGAACCTATACATGCAGCACCACCATATGCTGATAGGTGCATGTGCTGTTCAGGTGTTGACATTCCGTGTTCCAATAGCTGTTGTGTGTACAATGTTTGAGGGCTGCCTATGTGGGATTCACACAGTGGGCCACCTATACATTACAATTTACAGGTGGTCGTGTTTGTGTGCCATCCATTTTACTGTGTGTGCAGGTGGAGAGGTGTGTCAGTCCATAGGGGCCTACACTGTCAGAGTATGTGCTATGCGTTCCCTCTTTGCCAAGGCATAGGCATATTGGGCATGCCTCTGTCTGCCTTCAGGGGCTGGCACAGTGTGTTCGTGGTCTGAATCCCTCTGTGCCTGTGATGGCTTTGGCAATTGTGGTGGGCTATGAGGGCCTTCACCATGTTGTCCCTGCTGCAGCTGTTTCCGCAGGATCATATTATGTAGCATGGCACATACTATGACGATGTGGGCACACATGCCTGGAGAGTACTGCAAGGCTCCACCAGATGTGTCCAAGCACCGGAACCATGATTTCAACATCCCGAACACACGCTCTATGATGATTCTGGTTTGTGCGTGTTCCTCATTATGATGTTCTTGCATGGGTGTGTGTGCATTTCTGATGGGAGTCATCATCCATAGCTCCAGTGCATAGCCAGCATTCCCCACAAGGTGACCATGTGGGATGTCCCCCCTGACAAATACCTGATACAGCTGTGAGGCATGCCAGATATGGGAGTCATGGTAGCTTCCAGGGCTGCCAGCACACACATCCATGATAATGCCCTGGGCATTGCATATGACCTGGCAGTTGATGGAGTGGAATCCCTTGCGGTTTATGTAGCACCTACCATGCTCACTGGGTGGTGACTTGATTTGTATGTGCGTGCAGTCTATCACACCCAGTATCTCCGGGTAGTGTGCCACATGGTGGAAGTGACGCATATTGCTGGCCCACTCCTCCTGAGTTCGGGGAAAGTATATATGCTCATTGGCATGTGGTAACATGGCATCCAGGAACTGGTGTAGTACCCTGGATGCTGATGCCTGTGAGATCCCCATTATATCTCCAGTTGGCCTTTGAAAGGTACCTTTGGCTAGTATTTGCAAGCTTACACATACCTTTGTGTCCACTGGGATGGGTTCCCCTCTGTTGTTTCTGCTTCTCAGGCGTGGCCGGCACAGCTCCACTATTTGCTGTAAGATGTCCCTGCCCACCCTGTAACGCTCTACTATCTCCAGATCATGTAGCCCCTGGTAGGTTAACCATGGTCTGAACACTCTTCTCCTCCTCCGGGGCCTGCGGTGGTTGTCGGCATCATCCTCCACAACACCGTCAGTCTCTAACCCATGCTGATGAATCACAGCTATGGCAGCTCCCAACATGTACATTTTAAAAGTTCCCCATGTGTTTACACCTATGGTGCAGTGTTTGGGAATACACAGGTGTGTGTAGGGTGCTTTCACACTTTATACTATTGTGCTGTGAACACCGATGATGTCATAGGGTGTGTGTGTGTACGATCGTAGCTACAGGGTATCTTATGTGTTTTACTACCGGAACTACTATTGTGGTGCCTTTGGTGTTGAATTACATTTGCCTGCCGTGGATTACCTCTTGACCTTCCCTTTACATTTCTGCACATTCCACCTAACATTTTCTGGCATGCATCCTGCAGCTTGCTTTTATTTGTACTTTCCTAGACCTGGCTTATCTTGCGTAATGTGTGCTATTGCCGGTCTACTGTCGGTTTGCTTTGCTCTGCTATGACAGATCTCCTATCTTTGCAATCCAATGCCTCGCCTATCTTGTTTTGCCGGTTTCTGAGAGCAGACTTGTCAGCTGCTGTCAATTGGCCGCCGTGACTTGATTGGTGTTAATTGCTCAGTAGTACTACAATTACCCTACTTTGGCATTTCCTTCTTTTCTTACCCTGATCTTCCTGTTTGTGTTATTGTTCACGGCACGTGCATCTGCTTGCCGGGTTTTGGGCATGTTTTCCTCCCCATACACATACGCTTTCAAGCACCATGTGTGCTCTCAGCTAAACGATTCTATACCTTCCTCCCCACCCCTGTCCTGCAGCTTTGCTTAGCAATGGCTAGGCCAGATTTGCATTGCTCCAATGTGCTTACTGCTACGGTGGCACACCCCTCTGCTGATGTCATGTATCTCCTATGAGCCACTCCTCGGTGTTATAGCGCTGCGCCGTTTGGTACATCTTTCATCTGGCAGGACGTTTACGATTCAGTATTACCTGCCTCATTTGCATGGCATTGACTAATAATTCATAGTTACTGTGCCGAACACTGTTGCAGGCCCTTGGCAACCCTTGCACCTTGGTTGTGGTGTTCCATGCCTACCATTGCATATTATGGTGAAAACCTGATTTGTATTACATTGCGATTTTATAACATTTTTATATATTTTCTTTATGTTCTTGTTTGTGCACACATGCCCTGCAGTTGTACTGTGCGTTACTGTGGACATGACATTAAATGTTGTTTTTTCGGTGTTGTGCATCTTTTCTTATGTCATTGGCTGTGTGTTTAGCCATTGGCATATGTTAACTTTGTAATACATGAGTCTGGTCCGCTTCCATATCTCCAATGTTCTGTTTGGGAAAATGTAAACCGTGTTTTTTGGTTTACATTTCCCTGGGCTTATGCTACGCCTGCACCACTTCATGAATTGCTATCTGCCTTCATTTACATGGTATGACACTGCGCATGGGGTGATTAGCATACCTATGCTGAGGGCTGCGCAGTTCTGGCATACGCCGGTAGTGCACGTGGAATTGGATCGTACCTGAATCGCTCGACGGCCATATTTGGCATTATTCCGCCTACGCTATGCCTGCACCTGGCGCAAGCTTCATGAATCCCGGGGCAGATTTTCAAAAAGCATGTGTGGAAATGTGTTAAGGTGTTATGAGACCAAGGTTAAACTCTCTTTGTCCACAATTTGGTCATGTTAAATTGGCCCAATAACAGCACTGCACAACAGCAGAACAACACTACCCACACAGTGAAGCAGGGTGATGGCAGTGTCCCGCTTTGGGTTTGCTGTCCACAAGCTTGAACTGGGGCTGTAGCCTATCTGGAGTGTATTATGACCGGTTTCAAACACCTGCCCCTTGTGGCTATGATATGTCTGGTGTCTGTCACATAGCTGTGGATGGGGAGGAATTCCAACATTGCACACAACAATAGCCCACCTTACATCCAACTGAACAAAAGGATGGTTTCACAAGAAGACAGTCAACAGTCTGCAGTGGCCCAGCCTGAGGCCACACCTACATACAATACACAGTCTATGTGGTGATCTGATAAGTGCTGTGTACAGGGGATGACCTTGCAATCAGATAGATTTGGAGGTGTTTGGCAAGGGAGAGTGTGCAAACATTGCCATGTCAAGATGTGCCATGCTGAGAAGTTAAGAGGACTGAATGCTGTAATAAGATCAACAGGTGCTTTAACAAAGTATTGGTTTATGGGTGTGCACTCTCATGCAAGCTGGCTATTGTAATTATATCATTTACAATATCCCACCCATACCTGATGTGTATGTTTTTCATTTGGAGTGCACAGGTTATATGTTATACAAGATGGTGGCAATGTTATGGCAACATTAATGCTGTCTCAGGTGATATGTCACAAAATCCTTACATGTTAAAAGTGGTGTGTACACTTACTATATCCCCTGTAAGCTTGGGAAGTTGCTTGAGTAACCGCCCTTGTTTTCACATACATGTACTGCAGGTTATGACATCTGCAAATCACAGTATGACATTAAGTAGGGTCACCAATCCACTGGTCAAACCAATAATGTATCAGACATACATAGGCGGTATGAACAGCAGACAGGAAGTATGACCCACATATATATTCCTGAAAACTCTGTACAGTTTGTAGGTATGTTCTGTAGGTTTTGCCACAGTGCTATACAGGTGAACAGCACTAATGTATACATGGGTGTAGTGTGTTCTAGGTGAAGGCTCACCACCTACTAAAGATACTTACACATCCCAGTGGTGTAAATTAATAGCAAAAGTAAGTTGAAAGGTATGCACTGCATGATGTTAAGGGCCTGTCCAGAGTGTATCTGTTTTGGTCTGAGTGTGTGTCATGACTGTCACCTGCTGCCTATTGTGATGTCTGTGTAATGCCTGTGGGACACCTCATGTGTTTGTGTGTGTGTGTGTGTGTGTGTGTGTGTGTGTGTGTGTGTGTGTGTGTGTGTGTGTGTGTGTGTGTGTGTATGAGACTGTGTGTGTGAGTATGTGTGAGTGTGTGTGAGTGTGTTTGTGAGTGTGTATGTGTGAGTGTGTGTATGTGTGTGAGTGTGTGTGTGTGTGTGTGTGTGTGTGTGTGTGTGTGTGTGTGTGTGTGTGTGTGTGTGTGTGTGTGTGTGTGTGTGTGAGAGTGTGTGAGTGTGTGTATATACCAGCAAACCTTATAATGCTGATAGTAATGTACATATGTTGTCTTTTCCCCACAGGTGGACATGGTGATCCCAGTCCCTCCTACTATGTAAGTGATGTAAGCTTGTTTGGTGACTCTGACCATGATGACACCCATAGTGAGGCACAGGTGGGGTTGTCAGGGGCTGCAGCTGTGTCAACGGTTCGTATCCCACATTTGTCAGCCCCTTCATGCCCACACATTCCCTGTCACCAGTCACCACAATTGAAGGACAGCTGGGTGCTGGCACAGAGCATGCAAGTGTGGTGACAATGACAAGTGAGTGCCCAGCCACTAGCCATAACCAGAGTGCTTGTGAAGTCCCACACAGGCAGATTGGCAGGGGTGGTAGGAGGAGGATTGCTGCCTGTCAAGCCCATGTAGCAAGTGCCACTGCGGCAGTTACCTGGCACATGTTTCAGGCTGTAATGGATGCACAGGCACATAATGAATGTCACATCAGATAACTGCGCAGGATTGTGGAAGAACATCTCCCTGGTGTTCATGGCGGTATCCAGGAACTTGTTGCAGCCAGGTGTGAAGGCAAAGAGATCATGGATAGATGGTTGGATGAGGCCTTGGCACTACTCCACCATGGAATATCTGTGCTTGAACATTTGGCAGGGGGGAGGCAGCAGCCACATGGATGTAACTCAGCACCATGATCAGCTGGGGGACCTCATGGCCATGCACCATCACGCTGCTGTAGTGGCAGTAGCACCAGCAGTATTGAGGGTGGTGTGCTGTCCACATCATGATGCAGCAGGTCATGGTCATGTAGTCCTGGCCAGTCCCAACAGGGTTGTGGATCCAGCATATATCAGTCACTGTTGATGAGTAGTACTGCCTTGCACCTGGTAGTGTCAGTGAGAACCCTGGTGGGTCAAGTTCCTGTGTCCATGGTCAGACACAGTGAAGTGTACACACTGCCATGTACAGCCCACAGCTATCTATAAAACATCAGTGTAGGGCAGCTACATGGCATGACTGTGTGCATGCAGACACACTCACATCACAATCAGAAAAAGGTCACCTCCGCACACATGTACCACACCTGCACAGACCATGTCATTCCCACATCCAAACACACATCTATAATGTCAACCGAATGGTGCAGCCTGGGCCTCTGGCAAAATCACACAACACCCTGTGCATATGATGAAATCTGTATCAGATCCCTGCTATCTACACCATTGATGAAGGGACATGCAAATATGGGTCTGATGCACAGAGTGAACTTACTAAACTGTAGCCATGTAATGCTGTGTAAGGTGCTGTCATCTGGCATTTGTAAGGGGTACACATCAGAGTGTGTGTACAGTTTCAGCCATGATGCATTATTGCTATTAGTAATGCTGAGTGAATGTGTTCTCACATGCAATATTCTG
>NC_056730.1:502440590-502510590 GCF_019279795.1 Protopterus annectens | reverse complement strand
ACACACACACACACACACACACACACACACACACACACACACACACACACACACACACACACACACACACACACACACACACACATTTGCCAGTACTGAGATCCATAGCTTCATAGGTGTGTACTAGGTGAATTGCCATGGAGGCTTTACGAAGTTAGCCCATGGGAATACCCCGGCATCATGCCAACCGACAATAGTCCCCAGTATGTCTAATGGGTATAATCACTGGAGCGATCCCCAGGGGTGTCTATTCTATTCCTCATCCAGTCATCCAGATTTCTATTGAGGATGGCCATTGATGTGCTCTGCTTGACATGTATGTGATGTATATTCCATACCATGGACAGTGTGTGGGCTCTGAAACAGTCCCTCAAGCATGTTCAGTGGAGTGTTGAATTGGGGTTGAGGTCTCTGGGGCATATTTTGTGGACAGTTTGATATCTTCAGATGTAGCATTCCTGACAGAGTTTGGTGAGACATGGCTGTGTATGTCAGGCAGTGATCACACCTAAGTAGCCAGTATGACACAATGATTATTTGGGGTTATTGGAGTCTGTCCATTTAGGGCATATGCGTAAGGCCTGGAATTCTCTTTGTGGTGTACATTTGCAGTCTCTCAAATTGTTGCAGGTGTCCAGTGGGGTACATGGCAAATGGATCACTGTACACATTGGCTGGCTTAGTGAGGAGAGGGTACAGGATGACTAAGGCCTTTTAATTGCTGGATTACACACTCTTAGTCAGGAGATGTAACACATGGAAGGACTTTCTGATGTCAGTGGCACTGTTGTGGTCATCAGAGAGCTCACTGTCAACCTGTGTTCCCTGTTCTGTAATGACAACGTCAGTGTTTAGTAGATTACCACCAGTGTATGAGTTCATTTGAACCATGTTGTTTCCAAAGGGCATGGCAGCACATCTCCTGGCATTGAAATAATGTTCATGGTTCTGACAACAGTCATAGGTCTCAGAGAGGCCTTTGTGCATGATGTCAAAATCACATGGGTGGATAATGATAGCACCCACCTCACAGTTGTCTGTAAACATTGTCAACCAGGATGCCTTTGTGTTGGCCTGGACCTCAGAGGTGTAGATTCCGAACATGAGAGGACCCATGTCCAGACCCTGTGGGAGTCCACTCATGTCTGGACTGCGGTTTGACATGGGGTCCACTGTATTCACACTGTGGGTTCTATTTGTCTGTCAGTTTGTGAGGCATCTAGTGATATAGGGGTTGATGCCTAGCTGTGTGTGTTTGTGAATGATTCCTGAGTGGAGTGTGGTCTCTGAGGATTAGAAGGGCTGCCAATCTTGTTACCTATGCCATACTGTCACATAGTTATTGCACATGGCACAACACTTGTAGGACTGCAGATTGTGTACACTTACCTCTACATGATTGACAGCTGCTGGCTTTGTAATGTGGACGTTGGGACATATACTGGGTGGGCAATATAATAAATTAGCAAAACCCACCCCCCCATGGATCGTGTATTCACACAAACACACCGTCACCCGGACTGGAAACTGTTGCCCACCCACACACACATGCCAGCACTGATATTTGGACCCTACTTATCTAGTTATTGATACTACAGTGTTACCCATTTATCGTATGTGCCATGGTGTTCATAGGGTGGATGTTGTCCCATGGTACTTCTAAGGTGAGGAACATAGCCAGCCCTTGTAAAGTATGGCAATTAGTGTTGTACTGGGTGAGAGAATTCACAAAATACTTTATGCTACACATATACACAAACACACACACACACACACACACACACACACACACACACACACACACACACACACACACACACACACACACACACACACACACACACACACACACACAAACACACTTGTCAGGATTCATATTAGAACCCCTAGCTATGTAGTGATTGGTATTAGGGTGTTATGCAGTTACCACATGCACCACAGAGCTTATAGGTTGGAGAGTGCCCCAAGGTACCTATATATAGTGTATAACATTAACAGCACATGTATGGTATGTCAATGTTAGTTGTACTGGGTGAGATCGGCCTTCAACTACTTTCACCCAGATGTGTACGCACTCAGAAACACTTTTATACACACTAATGCATGCACACACATTTGACGGTACTGAAATCCATAGCTGCAATGCTTCGCAGGTGTGTACTAGGCAAATGGCCAGGGAGGCATTACAAGGCTAGCCTATAGGAATACCCTGGCAGCATGGAACCTGACAATACTCCACAGTGTGTCTACTGAGTATAGTCACTGGAGTGGTCACCAGGGTGGATATTCTATTCCACATGCACTCCTCAAGATTTCTCTTGGAGAAGGCCATATATGTGGTGTCTATTCCATAGTATGGGCAGTCTCTGTGTTCTGAACCTACCCCTCCAGCATGTCCTGTTGATTGTGAGGATAGGGTTGAGGTCTGTAAGGCATGTGGTGTGGACAGACTGGTTTCCTCAGATGTAGCACACATGACAGAGTTGGGTCAGACATGGCTGTGTAAGTCAGGCAGAGATTTCACTTACATAACCAATATGGGATGGAGATTAGTTGGAGTTATTGGAGTCTGTAGATACAGGGCAGGTGTGTAATCCTTAAGATCTTATTATGAGGTACATTTGCAGCCTCTACTATTGTAGCAGGTATCCAGTGGGTACATGGCCAATGGGCCATAGTACACATTGATTGGCCTAATGAGCGGAGAGTACTGGGAAAAACTGTCCTTTTACATCCTGGCTCCAACTCCCTTAGTCAAAGGAGATGATACATGGAAGGATTTTTTGAAGACAATGGCACTGTGGTGGTCAACAGAGAGCTGACTGTCAACATGTGTTCCCAGTTCTCTTGTACCAACATCTTTGTTCAGTGGTCTACCATCAATGTATTACTTTATGAAAACCATGCTGTACCCAAGAGGGGTTGGCTGCACATCATCTGGCATTCAGCTAATGTCCAGGGTTCTGACAACAGTCATAGGTCTCAGCGAGGCCTTTGTGTAAGGTTTCAGCATCACATGGGGATGCAATATTAGCACCCACCTTGTAGTCATCTGCAAACATTGTCAGCCAGGGCACCTTTGTAGTGGGCTGGTCATCAGAAGTGTTGATCACAAACATGAGGGGACCCAAGGTCCACAACCTGTGGGACCCAACTCATGACTGCTCAGCACTCTGACATGGAGTTTGCAGCTTTCACACTGTGGGTTCTATCTGTGAGCTGGTTTGCAGGCCATCTACCGATATAGGGATAGATGATTACTTGAGTGTGTTTGTGTATGATGCCTGAGTAGGGAGAGGTATCCCAGGATTAGATGGGCTGCCTATCTTGTCATCTATTCCATAATGTCACATAGTTATTGCACATGACACAATGCTTTTAGGGCTGCAGATTGTCTACACTTACCTCTACAGTGGTTGACAACTGTTGGCCTTATAATGTGGATGTTGGGCCATATACTGGATGGGCAATATAATAAAGTAGCACAACCCACCCCCTGATGGACCCTGTTGTCACACAAACACACCACCACCCACACAGGACCCTGTTGTCACACAAACACACCACCATCCACACAGGATACTGTTGTCACACAAACACACCACCACCCCACACAGGATACTGTTGTCTCATACACACACACACACACACACACACACACACACACACACACACACACACACACACACACACACACACACACATACACTTTTACTAGCAATGAGATTAGAACCCCTACCTATCTAGTTATCTCTACTACAGCATTATGCATTTATCGCACATGCCACGGAGCGTATAGGTTGAAGGGCATCCATACATACTTCTAAGGTGAGTGACATCAGCAGTCCTTGTAAAGTATGACACTTTGAAATTTACTGGCTGTGGATGGACACAAAATACTTTCACCTACAGACATAAACACACACTCACACAGACACACTTTTCAATTTGCCAGGACTGAGATTAGATCCCATACCTACCAAGTTTATTGCACTATAGTATTATGCAGTTATTACAAGCATCACATAGCTTATAGAGCTGAGGGCTGCCCACAGGGATCTTTCAAGGTGACTGACAGCAGGAGTGCTAAAATAGGACAATGGGAAGTGTATTGAGTGTAAATGGCCTCAAAATCATTAACCTACAAACACATGTACACACTCACAGAAAAACACACACATTTTTACATTTGCCAGGACTGGGTTTAGAACTCCTACTGAAATAGTTTGCTGCACTAGAGTATTATGCAGTTATTGCATGTGCCATAGAGATTAGAGGGCTGAGCTGAGGGCTGCTCAAGGGGATCTTTCAAGGTGGCTGACATCAGCAGGAGTGCTAAACTAGGGCAATGGGAAGTGTACTGAGTGTGAATGGCTTCAAAATCACTAACCTACAAACACACAAAGACTCACACACAAAATGACACACCTTTACATTTGACAGGACTGAGATTAGAAATGCTACATAAACAGTTATTGGCACTATAGTGTTACACAGTTATCATAATTGCCACATAGCCTATAGGGCTGAGGGATAACAAAAGGAATTTCTACAGTGAATGACATAAGCACATCTTGTGATATAGGGAAATGGAATGTGGATATGTACTAAAAGAGTAATTCCTACACACACACACACACACACACACACACACACACACACACACACACACACACACACACACACACACACACACTTACATTTGCCAGGACTGAGATTAGAACCCCTACTTACCTAGTTATTGCTACTACAGTATTATGTAGTTATTGCATGTGCCACAGAGTTACAGGGCTCCGAGCTGCAGTAAGGTACTTCTAAAGTTACTGACATCTGCAGGACTGCTAAAGTAGAGCAATTGGAAGTGTACTGAGTGTGAATGGGCCCAAAATCTTTAACCTACAAACACACACACACACACACACACACACACACACACACACACACACACATATATATATATATATATATATATATATATATATATATATATATATATATAGACTTTGACATTTGCAAGGAGTGAGATAAGAACTCCTACATAACTATTTATTTATACTAGAGAGTTACACAATTATCGCATGCACCACAGAGCTTACAGACCCCTCAGGGCTGCCAAAAGGTACTTCCAAAGTGACTGACATCTGCAGGACTGCTAAGGTAGGGCAATGGGATGTGTACTGGGTGGTAAAAGCCTGTTATTTCCAAGATCATACAGACACTCCTCTAAGTGTAGGAGCATGCCCAGTGTAACCTTCTATAGTACATGTGGGACTCCACTCCAGAGATTGTTCTACTCCAGTCTTGGGATTTTTTGCTACAGTCATACATTTCCACCTGTTAGTGCATGATATCTGGGGACAGTCTATTTAAATGAAGGAACTTTAAGCCATACGTAGGGTGATTGTGACTATTTCTCTTATTAATGTTTGAGGTGGTAGAGTTGCAGGGTTTGTTTTTGCAGGCATTTTGTCTGCCATATTTGATGTTTGACACTGTATTTATTGTTTCAGTACCTTCAGACATACCTCCTCAGATCACCACAGTGATTTATCAGGAATACAGCCTGGATGATGCACAAGCAATTATTATAGGCTGAATGCTAGGCATTGTACAAACCAGCCTGTTGAGATGTGTGGCTACAGACAATTGACTGCCGATGCTGTGGAAATGGTCAAGCACCTTGTTGGTATACTAGGATGTGGGGATCTGTGTGCATTTCTGTTCTGGCATGGTTTGATTACCAGTCCATGTTTGAGTAATACAAGTCAGGCAGGATCAGGGTGACAGGTGGACTCCAGATAGATTTGTAGAGGGTAAGATATGTGGTCTTGGGGGGATGGGTCAGATATGTTGGCTTGTAGCTACCTACAGTTTGCATAGGGGTGGTATGAAGGGTTGCCCACACTTGGGGTCTTGTGTGACTCTGACTGTTTGACCAGACTGGAGGTGTGCATCTGTCTCACATATATGTATACCCCAACATCATTTGGCTTCTTCACCCACATTTTGGAGCCATGTTGTTGTATGGGATGAGTAATCAGAGAAGGCTTGTTGTGTTTTCCCCATGGCTGTGGGCCAGGTTTCTGTGGGTACAGACATGTCACACTCTTCTAGGGTTGGGACTCCCTGCAATGAATACATTCCAATGTTTAGATCCTAGCCATACCTCTCAAATGTAGAGAGTTTCACTTGAATGTCCAGATTCATGGCTCATATATCTGGTAAGTTACCCATACAGGTGTGGTTTTCAAGCTAGTGTTTTGCAAATCACTTAGAGTTGAAGTCAGATATTAGCGTCAGTGAAATTGCAGTTTCAGGCTTTATACCCTTCAGACATTCCATGGTAATAAAACACTTTTCCACTCTATCAACTTTATTACATTATCATTGCAGGTTTTCACATGTGTCCTTCTCTTTGGACCTTTATCACCCCATTACTTGTGGTTTTGTCCAGATATCTGGGTCAATGAGTTTGGGAGGTATGCTCCTAGCATTTAGCAGCATGGCCTTTCTTTGCATTTTGTTGTCTATGTTATGTTGGTGCTATGGACCCCATGACACTTCCTAAAAGGGCACTGTGGGTGAGGCATGGGTCTTTGGCAGAGGCCTGTAGGCCAGGTGTGGCAAATTCAGCCCATCTGTAGCAAGGCAGTGTATTCTGATGAGGATATGTTACCAGGCTACAGGGCAAGGGACACCCCTAGGATGGCACCAGTAAGTGGACTGAGCATTGTTGACACTTGCTGTCTGTTTGTATTGAGCCATCACTCTGGGTGACAGCTGGATGCTGCTTACAGCTAGGGACATGTTACTGCATTTCTATGGGTCTGTGAGGGGGCACACCTGTGCACAATACACATTTACACAAGCTGTGCTGATATTTGCTTAACATTTTGGTCCCATTTAGCATAGTGGTGTGCTCTGTCTTTGAGACCACAGGCATAACAGTATTGACTATGGGTCAGATTGTTCTGCCATACACATGTTTATTTTTGGACTTCAAACCTTTCAGAGCAATATTGCCACTGCCAGGGCTGCTGTGATATCACTGTTTAAGTCTGTAGGTGGGGATTTTATGTATGTCACCATTTGGAGGCCTTTGCCACACATTTCTGTATGGTTCTCTACAGCTGATCTGCTGGATGAGGCTTGAGTTGAGTATGGGACCCACACTTTGACATCCATGCATGTGACCTATGACTCCTCAGTTATTTGGCTCACCACATATACTACAGTGGTATTTGTAAACTATGGTGGTACTGCATAGTGTGGGTAAGCCAGTACTGGACATATACTCCCTGCTGTCCCACAGAGCTGTCAGTTGTCTGCTGCTATCCCAGTAAGCCAACTCATTCCATTGCATGCTTGTGTCATTACCATGGTTATGCTATCAGTACATTCTACTCCATTCATCTATTGTTTAGATGACTGACTTACCTTGTGCCCGAGGCAGTTGTGAGGATGGTGCGTGAGGGATGACTATGTTGGATGCACGCAGTACACTGCTTATACATGGTAAGGTATAAGTGGTGTGATGTTTGGCATCCATTTTACTCTGTGTGTGAATCAGAGAGAGATATCAGTCCCTAGGTCTCTACAGTGTCAGTGTATGTGCTATGTGTTGCCTCTTTCACCAAGGCCTGGACATACTGGGCATGCTTCCATCTGCCTACAGTGGCAGGCTTAGGATGTTCCTCCTCTGAGTACCTCTGTGTCTGTGGAGACCTTGGTAATGGTGGAGGGCTGTGTGGCCCTTTCCCATTTTTTTTCCTGTTGCAGCTGTTTCTGCAGGATCATGTTATGTAGCATGGCACATACTATGAACATGTGTGCACATGTGGCTGGAGAGTACTGCAAGGCTCGACCAGATATGTCTAGGCAGCAGAACCGTGACTTAAACATCCCAAACACATGCTCTATAATGATCCTGGTTTGTGCGTGTGCCTCATTATGGCATTCCTATGTGGGTGTGTGTGCATTTCTGATGGATGACATCAACCACGGCTCCAGTGCATAGCCAGCATTCCCCACCAGATGGCCATATGGGATGTCCCCACTGGCAAATGCGTGGTACAACTATGACAAATTCCAGATGTGGGAGTCGTGGTAGCTTCCAGGGCTGCCAGCACACATATTCGTGGTAATGCCCTGGGAATCTTACATGACCTGGCAGTTGATGGAGTGGAACCTCTTGTGGTTCACGTAGACCCTACCCTGGTCACCAGGTTGTACTTTGATGTGGATGTGCATGCAGTCTATGGCACCCAGTACCTCTGGGTATTCTGCTACATGGTGGAAGAGATGCATATTGCTGGTCCTCTCCTCACAGCTGCTGGGGAAGTAATTGTGCTCAGCAGCAAGTGGTTGCATGGCATCCAGGAACTGGTGGAGTATCCTGGAAGCAGATGCCTGTGAGACCCCCATGATTTCCCCAGTCGGTCTTTGGGAAGAACCTGTAGCTAGTATTCTCAGGGCTACACATACCTTGGTATCAACTGTGATGGGTTCCCCTCTGTTCATCCCGGATGTGAGACGAGGCTGGCACAGCTTCACAATTTGCTGCAGTATGTCCCTGTCCACTCTGTGGCACTCTAATATCTCCAGATCATGTAGCCCCTGCTAGGTTACCCTGGGTCTGAACACTCTTCTCCTCCTCCTTGGTCTGAGGTGATCATCAGCATTATCCTCTTCACTGCCCTCAGCTTCTTGCACATACTGGTAAATCAATGCGACAGCAGCCCCTAACATTTTCTGTTAGCTTTGTCAGTTAAAATTCTCCCAAATGTGTACACCTATGGTGCAGAGTTTGTGGGAAAAGACAGACTGAAAGGTGTTTTCATAGTTTATACTGGTGTGCTGTAGATGCTGCTTGTGTGATTGGCTGAGTATGATACATTCCACCTGCCAGCTATATTACTTGTATTTGAGTGCTCTATTCTGCTATTTCCCTTTTTTTCTTGTCCCACTTGCCATTTCCTGTTTCTTTTTAATTTTTGTGGTTTAAATCCCAGTGCACCCTGGGCACACCTGTTTATGCAAGGTAAACAAGGCCATACAGACTCAGACACACACCCTTACTTATATATACACAGTGCTGCCATTTCCTGTTTTTTTTTTTGTTTTTTGTTTAAGACCTAGTGCGTGCCATGCACACAGGTTTAGCTAGAGTGAACAAAGCTATACAGCTTCAGACACACCCCCTTGCTTAGCTGGGCTTAGCTAAGTGCAAACCCGGGCAACAGAACTCCAATGTGCTTACAGCAAGCATGACACACCCCTTTTCATGTTAGTTGCTCCTCCTACCTACACAATCGTCTTGTAGCACCTACACAGTTAGCTGCAGGTTGTGGACTTAGAATATTTTGTGATTCAGTAAATTTACTCTTATTTGCATACCCTACTGCCTCAGCCCATAGATACTGCACTTGACAAACAGTGTTCCCTGTTTATTGTTTTCATTCTGCTTGCCATAGACTATAATGGCAAAATGCAGATTTCCCTTAAACTTGAGTTTGCATTTTTTTTTTATTTTCGGCACGATCCCATTTGCACACCACTGCCCTATGCTTAAACAGCCGAGATCGGCCAAAAAAATTAAAATTTGAAAAGCGCTTAAAACTTTTTAATAAATTTGTGGACCTTTTAGCCCTTTGGTGCGTTCCGTGATTCTTTAGCAGTTTCATTCCACGTTTTGGTTGGATGTACAGCTCCGTTTTAATATTTGGTGGATTTCAGTAGCTTGCCGAACCTATGTTTGTGTTTATTATCAGTTTGACTGCCAGTTTTTGTTTTCGTTGTTTAGCATGGCTACAGGTTCGGCAGCTAGTCCTGGTTCATTTAATCAACGTGATACTCCGGAGATATTCAAACCTGATGATAGCATTACTAATGGTAACGCTGTTAATCCTACTAGCGGTTTGCTGGATTCTCACCAAAGCTTGGTCTCCAGTAGCTTGTTGGACTCGCTAGTTGGAAAGATTGATTCTATATTTAAGAGACTGGACCAACTCGATAAGTGTCAAGGGGAAATTTGCTAGTCTCTAACTTCATAACCTGCAGCAGCACGATTATACCACTCTCCTGTTCATAGTGACCGTCCGTAGATGAGAACGGCCACACAGGAGAGCGTGGTTGGATATAATTCTTCAGTAAATCTAGGAGGATTGGCTAATAATTCCGTCCCTAGAACAACAGACCAAGTACTTATACCTCATAACACCGTGGAAAGAACATCAACGACTATCAGTCCTATATCCAATGTTGTAACTTTTCATGGAGTGTTGCATGTAGTATCAACAGTCTCCAATGTAGACCTGTGTATTGGAGCACGCCCAAGGGAAGTAAGTGGGCCTAATTCCATAGTTCCTGTCATAGTTTCTCAACAGGATAATCGGCCGCAACCAGCTACAGTGGCACAGAGTAGGACCGAAGGTTTTAGTGCTTGTCCATCACTGACTTCATGGTTAGCAGATGGTTTCACATTTTCGCATGAGTTTCGTAATGACAACAACAGCCAAATTCCAGATCAAGGTAACAACTCATTTTCTGATAATATAGTATCAAAGTTGAAAACTTTTGATGCATACTTAATAAAGTTAAGAAAACTCCAATTAGGAATTGCGTATTTTCGTGAATGTCTAACATGTAGGTTGGTGCCAAAAGGGTTACGGCGGCACTCATATCCTACAGGATTGGAAGCTAATTCTCCATTCCACAATGATTTAATTAAACTATTTGACCGCCACTGCTTTGAACTCCTTGACTTAATGGTCAAACATTACAGTTTGTGGGTCAATGATTTATCACATCTAGTTACTGATCTTGATAAACGTATCCAACTCGATTTTGAGTTTAGTATATACAGATATGAGTATGGCCGAGTGTTCACAAGTATTGACCATTATATGACCAAATTGAGGATGAACAAATTTAAAAAACTAGAAAGGGACAGTAAAGCATACGACTCAGGTATTGCATATCCTGAGCCTTCGCCTGCCCAGGTTTGGAGAAAAAGCTATACTACTTCTGGTCAACCATTTAACCCTTTAGACACCATTCCCACTAGTAATAACTGTAGTGATGACCTCAATGTGGGGTTGCATTCTAATGAGGACACAAGTGATAGTTTGGCTTCTAACAACAATAGTACAAGCCATAACAACAGTATTCCTGTTGATCAAGGTGAAGCTCGATGGAGTGATAGACTACAAAGTGCCCATCAAGGCCATAATAACAATAGTTACCCTCAGCATCAGCAGAATTTTTGGCATGGTCCCAATACGGGTGCCAGGCCAAAACAGAACAATTTCCAACCGTATCAGCACAGGAACAAACAAAAATCCAGCAAGAACAGGACTTGATAGCCTGTTTCCAACATCATGATGTAGTATGTTCATCTGACATTGACCCTACAGTTCCTTTGTTGAGTATGCAACATGAACAACAACTTGATTCTGCTTGTTTGACCCCCTTGGACGGACAAGGTGGCCACCAACATCCAGTAGTTGTCATGAATAAAGCAGGCGACTTTAAATTATATAATTTTTCATCTTCTGAGATTAGTTCAGAAATTGTTGAATTTTTGTCTAAAGGCCTCATGTTTGTCCCATCTCAGCCAATGAATGTGGTTAATACTATTGTTGATATTAAAACGTTCACTAGGAAGCTGAACTTTAATTTAATTATGGGTAATGTATTAAATACTGTGGATCCTGATAAATTCTATATTCCTAGTACATACAACCCCCCTCTGCACCCGGTTTTACAAATGTTCGAACAACTTTGTGAATTAGATATTAGACATGTAAGAGATATGCATAAGTATAAGGCTTCTTACAACATGAGTAAGGAAGAACGTGAATTTCTGTCATATATTAAGTTTCAAGGTTTACGGTTTTGCAAACCAGACAAGGGTGGGGGATTGGTAGTGTTTGATAATGGTGATTACCAAGAACGTATGAACGTATTATTGAATACTAGTTCATATGAAGTAAGTTCACGTTCAGAGGTGAACAAAGCTTATAGCTTAATTAAAAATTGTATCGAGGATCTGTACATTGAAGGCAGAATTGAACAGAAAATTTATAACTACTTGTCAACATCTTGCCCCAGGTACCCTTTTATTTTTGGCATTCCTAAGAAACACAAGAATTTGGAAAATCCACCATTTAGACCATTAGTCTATAGTCGAGGTTCGCCTACATACGCTTGTGCTAAAGTAGTGGATGCAATACTTCAAAAATATTTAGTCCATGAGAATCAAATTTGCAAGGATTCATGGTCATTCTTGAAGAAGATTGAGGCCCTTGAATTTAATGCTAATTTCAGCTTCCTCACTATTGATGTGAGAGACTTATACACTTGTATTCCTCACAGTATAGCTATTGAATGGGTTGACCTAATGCTTAGCAAAAACAAAGCTCCAGTAGTTGAGATCAGTTTGATTACTGAACCTATTGATTAAGTATTGTCTAACAACTTTTTCATGTTTCAGGACCAATTCTACCTTCAAAAAGTGGGGGTAGCGATGGGGTCACCTTGCTTAGCTAGTATTGCGAAACTTGTCATGGCCTATTGGGAATGAGAATTTGTGTTTAAGAATAACATGTTTCGTGACTCCCTGGTTTTGTATACACGTTACCTCGATGATATATTCATTTTAATTAATGAAGATGAATGTGTGAGTTCGAATGTGTTAGAATACTTTAATAGTACTACTCAATTTCTACAGTTTACATCTACATTTAATACAGATGTTATAGCATACTTGGATATCTGCTTGTTAAAAAAATTACGAGTTAGTGAGTTTTGTAGCTAAGATCTACAGAAAAAGCACATATTCAAACACGTTCCTCCATTTTTCTAGTAGCCATCCCTTTTACCAAAAGAGGTCAGTCATAAAGGGCCAATTGGTGAGGGCTTCAAGAATGATAACCCTAGACGATGACTTTTTTGAAGAATGTTCTCTCCTTAAGAGTATGTTCATTCATCATGGCTACCCAGAAACCCTCTTGGATGATCTGAGCAACGTAGTAAAAACCAAGAGAGTAGATAAAATGTATAAGCCACTTTTGAATACTAGAAGTGTCCCTCCCCTGTTTAACTGTAGTGGTGTAGTTGAAAATTTGTTGCAAAGTTCCACTACTCAGGATAGTGGAGGTAAGGAAGCTAACTCAAGCTTTATTACCACTTACACTATACATAGTAACTAATGCATTAGAATATTACAGAAAAATTGGGAATTATTTAAAACTAATTCAAACATACATATCAAATTAGGTGATTTCCCTAGAGTGACTTTTTGAAGAGGGAGGAACTTGAAGACCATCTTAGAACAAAAGAACACTCCTATTGTCCATTGCAATGGCATGAAAAAATGTGAAATCTGTAATTACTATAAATTTGTGGATGTGACTAACAGTTTTAACATCAATGGTATACAGTATAAACTCAAGGATAAATTCAACTGTAATTCCAGTTTTGTTGTTTATCTAGCTAGGTGTAGACTGTGTCCTGCTTTCTATATAGGAAAAACTGAGCAGAAGCTCCGGGACAGGATATATGAACACCAATATGCGATCAATAAACACAAACTGGAAAATGCCTTAGCTAAACATATTACCACAAACCAAGAACATGCTTTCAACTTTATTATCATAGATCAAGTCAAGTTTGACAGTAGGGGTGGGCCTAGACCCTTGAAATTAGAAGAGCTTGAGTTAACTTGGCAGATTAGGCTTAATGCCCATAATCCACCTGGGTTGAATGATTCCTGTTCCATTAGCAGTATTTTAAAATTAAAAAGTTTAAAGAGGTAAAGTTGATTTACTCTTTAGTAGGTTGGCTAGTGTAAGCCACCTAAGGAATTTTGGTACCTGCTGCTGACTATTTTAGAGTGCTTTATTAGTAATACAGTAAAATGAAATAACTGATAGAAGTGTAAATTTGACTTTCTTTAAAGTAGATCTTTTGTGATAGCCATTTAGTGAATTATCTTGTTATATACTAGTGAATTTAGAGTGATATAGTAAAGTTTATACACTAGTTATTGTTATTTTTCTTTTATTATTTTTTATTTTTTCTATTTTTTATTTAATATTATTTTCCATTCATTATTTGAATAGAGTTGCATCTGTTCTTGTTATTAAGGTGCCTTTAAATTTTGTAATGTGTAATGTGTGTAATTGGTTAATTACTAACCAGCTGCTTGTATAAATTGGAGTCTTTGCTCATTCCAACAATGTGTCTGATGAAGTTAGCCGATTGAGGCTAACGAAAAGCACTTAAAACTTTTTAATAAATGTGTGGACCTTATAATAGCCTTTGGTGCCTTCCGTGATTCTTTAGCAGTTTCATTCCAGGTTTTGGTTGGACATACAGCTTCATTTTAATATTTGGTGGATTTCAGTAGCTTGCCGAACCTGTGTTTGTGTTTATTATTTGATTGGCTGAGTATGATGCATTCCACCTGCCAGCTATATTACTTGTATTTGAGTGCTCTATTCTGCTATTTCCTTTTATTTTTTATTCCACTTGCCATTTCTTGTTTCTTTTTAATTTTTGTGGTTTAAATCCTAGTGCGCACTGGGCACACCTTTTTATGCAAGGTAAACAAGGGCATACAGACTCAGACACACACCCTTACTTACATATACACAGTGCTGCCATTTCCTGTTTTTTTTTTTTTTTTGTTTAAGACCTAATGCGCGCCACGCACACCTGTTTAGCTAGAGTGAACAAAGCTATACAGCTTCAGACACACCCCCTTGCTTAGCTGGGCCTAGCTAAGCGCAAACCCGGGCAACAGAACTCCAATGTGCTTACAGCAAGCATGACACACCCCTTTTCATGTTAGTTGCTCCTCCTGCCCACACAATCGTCTTGTAGCACCTACACAGTTAGCTGCAGGTTGTGGACTTAGAATATTTTGTGATTCGGTAAATTTACCCTTATTTGCATACCCCACTGCACTTGACAATCAGTGTTCCCTGTTTATTGTTTTCATTCTGCATGCCATAGACTATAATGGCAAAATGCAGATTTCCTTTAAACTTGAGTTTTCATTTTTTTTATTTTCGGCATGATCCCATTTGCACACCGCTGCCCTATGCTTAAACAGCCAAGATCGGCCAAAAAAAATAAAATTTGATTTTTATTAAAATTAAACTTTTTTTCATGCCAATGGCCATATATTTGGCCATTGGCTTGCCTACAGATTATAATACATGCTTTTATTTGAGCTGTCATGCCTCTATTTTGTTATTTGCAGAAATGTGTTCAGTTAGTAACTAAGACCTGGCAGCTTCCTGAATCGCTAATTCAGCTCATTTGCATGGTTTTCACCAGCAAATGAGGTAATTAGCATGCCGCACGGTCTTCCATGCAGGGACAGTGTAGACAGGCTTGTGCACATCAGATCAGCTGTTTGCTGAATCGATCGGCAGCCAAACCCCACGCAGGAGTGGCTATACTGTTCCTGCACAGAGGTTTTTCCTTCCTGAATCCCAGGGTAAGTATCCACCTTTCAATTCTGCAGCTTTCATTCTAACAGGGGCTGAGAAAAAACCTTACAACTGTGGGCTTATGTTGCTTAACCATATGTTTTCTTCTGGATCAGACCTGGCAGACATTCAGAACACATCCTGTTTGTAGATTAATCCTGTATTGGTAGAGAGATAGCTCATTCATGGCAAAATTTTCTCTTGGCACCACAGACCAAATCCTGCTTAGAGGACAATTAAATGGAAATGTAAGGACTCAAGTTGCAAAATTAATAGCTATCACTGAAGCTTGCAAACTAGCAAAGGATGAAATAGTTAATATTTTCATAGTTTCACATTATCCTTAAGTGATAATTCACATGCTTGGGACACTAAAGAGGGAAAGAAGATATGCAAAATCAGCATATTCTGTCATAAAAAAAGAAATGCATTTTGTAGAATTTGTTAGATGCACTCATTACTAAAATAAACTGCTGTGTTTAAATGCACCACCCACAAGACTGCTGACTCTTAAATTTTAAAATAAAATTCCCTTGTATATATGGTGACTAAACAGGCTGTACATTATAACTCTGTTTGGGCTATCATTTTGCAGTCCTTTCAAACTAAGGTGTACCTGTAACATTACAAAAAGGTTCTTTTCAAGAACAGACTGAACACTTTGAAAAGCTAAGGTGATCATGTGACTGTAGCTGCCATTCGTTGGACTTATTATGGTGCCATTCAGGTGAAAAGCTAGTAGCACTGCATTCATTTTTACCACAATTGGTTTGGCTATAGTATTTTTCTCCCTTCAAAAATGCGTATGTGCCAAATTGCCAGACTAACTGATATGCCCTTAATATTTATGATTTTATGTGGCACATGGTTAATGCACAGGTATGCATTCAATATAATGTTTCATAGCCAAACATTACATAAATAATGGAAACCTCTGTGAGCTACCTCAATGTCAAACTTTTTGTTATTTATTAGTAACATATTTTCTAAGTGGGTTAAAATATATCCAAGCAAGTTAAATGATGTAGCCAAAAACTTAATCATTCTAAGGTCTGGAGTTCCATGTTGAATCCAGTTAGATAGGGGTAACCATTTCACAAGCCAGATAGTATAACAATTATTCAAAAAGTGAATATGACTGTTCAATATCACTGGCCTCATTCCCCCAAGCCTCTGGGATAGTAAAATGTTGATAAAACAATTTTCTGCATCATAAAAACTTGTTTCTGTTCTGTAGCAGATCTGCTCCTAAATGGCATCAGCTGAACAGCAGCCTGACCCCTCCTCCAGACATAACATTAAGCCCAGTGATTGGATCTATATTACATCATTTACCTGACAGCATTTTCTTCAGCCCAGAGGAAAGGGTTCTTTCCTTGTCATCTCCACAACAGCAACAGCCACAGCCATACAATGTGCTGGTAAAGCAACATGGATCCCAGTTTCCCACATCAGAAAAATCCACACAGATGACAGAAAGCCACCTGGAAATGTCAGAAACCACCAGGGACCATTAGGACCAATAGCAACTATACCTACCATCAATCCTAACCCTGGGGCTTCCAATAAGACCAAAGCCATGACCCAACCTGCTGCCACTGGATGAGAGAATTATCGACCTGATGTCACTTGTGATGTCATTACTCACTGATCCATATTACCTGACTTTAGATACATCATGCAAATCAAGAGACTAGGTGCCACTAGTGGGAATCATTATGTCATATACAGAAGGTATTTAGGAGTCATCAAGTCAGAATAACTCACCCCTTCCTACAATTCCTGGATTTATTTTCATTTCAAAAGTACCGTGACTTTAGAATTAATGTTTCAATCATGTTTGTCATGCAGCTGCACTTCTGACTTCCTGAACATCACAAATACTGTTTTTCTTCTACTGAGGGAAGTGCAACAGTCTGGCATCTCTACTACTAAAACATTGAAAACGTCAAACTGCTGGGTGTGTTCTGATATTACTTCTGCTCAGGTGAGAGGCAGGAGTGCCCATGACAACCATCCTATGCAATGTATCAAAATACCCAAAGTCTTATGAACTGTAGATGCCAAATACCAGGACGACAACAAGAACAGATTGTCCTTTCATCTACCTCCATCATCAGTCATCAGGAAAAAAAGATGATTACCTGCATCCAGCAACAAGGAACTTAATCCTGTTTGTAAAGCCAGTGAGAGAAGATTCTTACCAAAACCTGCATCAAAGTGAACTGTATTGTCCTGCAAATCCTTTATAGCCAACATGACTGTAACTTTTATCAGCAAGAAAAATGGGCGTCCTTCACAAAAGACATTGAGTAATTCCTTACACAATACCTAGCATAATCTTGATTGGATAATCTATACTAATGGTATAATTTCCTAGACTCTTGTTGATGTGCACACCCCCCCAAATGCCACAGGTAGACACAACACTAATGAACTGTGACTTTTTTTCCGGGCTACCTCATCTGTTGGACATTGTAACAAAATATACATTATCTGCATCAACAAACCTTATTGCTGACTTCCAAAAAATGTGGAAGTGGGGTGCATTGGATATGTAGGTCCAGCTATTCATCATACAGACACCCTACCTTCAGGAAAAATCAGAAACATTCAACAAAAAAAACCCCTCAGACTGTAGATTGTATTTCACTGAGGCATTACAGATTTACTGTCACAATGTAGAAGAGGCTGCATTTAAAGGACTTTCCCCATATAGAATCAGATGATGTCATGTCTGGGGCAGGCAAACTTCCAGCTTTTAAGGCACTAAAGTCTATTTGGGAATTAGGGCTTTTGTGTTGCAGAACAGAAATCATGCTGGTTACAATTATTCTTGCATTATTTCTATTTTTATGCAAAACTTTGGTATCAAAGTAAAACTGCCAAGTGTACAAATATCCTGACTAACCAGTTTTAAAAAGATTTATGATAATGAACAGTATTCATGAAGGCTAACACAGAAAATAACACTGTGTTAGCCTTCATATCACTGTTTTCCCACACTAAACCCCATTCCATATTCAGGAACAAGGCTTAGTTTCTGTAGAGTGGTGCTGCGTGGTGCACACTCATGCACAAATGTGCAGAAGGCCAAAAACCCATGGTGGCATACAAATGAAGTGCACATATACCACCCCAGCCCACTGTTACCTAGTAACAACACCAAGATGTGATTCAGCAACCTGTTGTGAGTCTGTGTTAGCACCGTGTTATGCATGGGGAAATTGTCCCCATACATGAGCTAACACAGAAGTTGAGCAACATGAAAACCATTAAAAGTTGTCTTTCCTTAATTATATTTAACTTCTACTTTGTCTGAAGTGGCGTGGAACTTAAACTCATGCAAAGAAGCTTATTTAAAAAAAAATATTAAAAGATTAAACTGTTAACAGGGAAAAGTCCACTTTAACGTATAAGAGCTATGCTATCCACCTTCAACATGGCCAGAGCAGCGTTGTATCCATGTGGATAGCACAGAGTGGGCATGGTGGGCAGTAAATGTACCTGAATCTATCTGGAGGTATAGAAAACAGTGCTGCACCACCGTGTAAGCTAACACTTTGGTAGGCAGCCATGGGGGGGTATGGGCAAATGTTATTTTATTTTTACTGCTTTTATTCTGTCATTTGTTTTGTTTTTCTTTTATTTTTTTTATTCTCCTTTAGCACGATATGGTGTGAAGCACAATGAGACCAAAAATACATTAATAAAAAATAAAAAATAAAATATGAAAAAACAGTCATATACTAACTAAAATAACTTTACTAACATTTAATTGCTTTCAATTATATTAATTAATTGTAAAGTTCATATTTTGTCAGTATTAAAATAAATTATAAAATAAAGAGATTGGAGGTCCTGTATAGGGCTACCAGTATCTTGATACAAAAGTTAAATAACACACTCTTTATTTAGAAACTGCTTTGGCTACATGTATAGACTGAGAGACTATAATTTTGGTGGTCCTGGGTTCAAGTACAGGGGAAAGTCTTTTTTGCAGAGAAATAATATTTTGCTGAATCATATGAACATCAGAAATAATCAGTTATAGTGAAAAATGTTATAAGTGCATAATAGGAAACAGCTGACATGAAAAGGGGTTGTGTCATGCTTCCTGTAAGCACATTGGAGCTTACAAACCTGTCAGTGTCCTCAGACACTGAAAAGAGGATCTGTGAATGGAATGGAATGCAGGGGGTATGTGACAGGAACTGTAACACACCCCTTGCAGTGTGAAAGTGCCATACAGCACTTCACAGTAAAAAGTGCCCTCGGTCACACACCTCTGGACCGCAGAGAACAAGAAGTCTGGACAAAGGCAATACAAAAAGTGGGACAAAAGGGTAGAAATATTTACAGTTTCTAAATATTGCCCTTATAAAATTAGAAAGTTGATAGAAAGACAGGTTTTGCAGTAGCATGGATATTCATGAAGAGTATGTGGCCTGCAACTGACATGCTAATATATGATATACTGATATATATTAATGTACAATGGTTGTATGTTTTTTTTTTCACTGCAGTTGAAGTTTAAGTGTAGCAGAACAGGTTTGCATGCTGTGGCACTTCGCTCAGCACTCCTTAAGATGGTATGAAGAGCTATATAGAAATGTATAGCTGAAATATTCACTGGTGGTTTAGCTTAGTGATTAGAGTTTCAGCTTTGAGTGCAGTAAGTGCATGATTCAAATACCAAGACAGGCAATTTAGCTTTTACATGAGAAAGCATTACATTATTTTTTTTTATTTTTAATTATATAGTAATTGATATTTGTTAACAAGGATAGTGTAGCTGGCTAACCTTCCAGTGTCAGTGGATATGTGATGTGAAATCCTCATGTAAAAACAACTGTCCCAGACAGTACAGTCATACCCCAAATTAATGCAATCAAAGCACATAGGGGGATGTCATGTAAAGTAAAATATATACACTTAATAATATGTCGGTAAGGAGTAATTAATGTCCAATTCATTAATTTCCTTTAAAAGAAAACTGAGCAATGCTTAGCAGTGTTTAGCTTACCCGGTTTGAGCATTGCTAAGAAGTACAATTCTAAGCAGCAGTCAAGCCAGCTAAGTGGATTTGAGGAGTGCTCAGCACTGCTCAGCATTTCTAAAACCAGCTAAGCAAGGAGGTGTGTTTGAGGCTGCTTAGCTGTGCTTAGCTGGCTTAAGGAAAGCTAAATGTACTTGTGTACAGGGGAGGTGCAGATATGCTGACAGGTGTTTAAATTTCAGCAGTGTGTTTGTGCGGTACGACGCGGGGCTTAAAAACACTGGAAATAATAAAAAAAAAATGGAATCACCTTTAGAAAACGCAATCAATTAGAAATGACTAATAATCCCTCTGGCACTCACACTGGCCTATTCAAACACCTCAGTAATGCAGCTGGCAGGTGGAATTTATTCATAATTACCCAATCACACAAGCTGCATCTGTAGCATACCAGTATAAAGTTTGCAGGCACCCTTCAGTCTGTTTTTTTCCACATACTCTGCATCATTGGAGTACACACTTGGGAATTTTAACTGACAAAATGATAGGGGTGGCTGCCACTTTACTACATCTCTACATGCTACAGACTGAGGTCGGTGATGAGAATGATGCTGACAACTGGCCCAGACTGAGGAAGAGAGTGTTCAGACCCAGGGTAACCTTTCAGGGGCTACATGAGCTGGAGATAGTAGAGCACTACAGGGTGGACAGGGACATACTACAGCAAGTCACTGAGCTCTGTTGGCCTCACCTCAGACCCAGAGCCAATACAGGGGAACCCATCCCAGTGGAAACAAAGGTATGTGTAGTCTTAAGAATACTAGCTACAGGTACTTTCCAAGGACCTATTGGGGACATGATGGGGGGGAGGGGGTCTCACAGGCATCTGCATCCAGGGTACTCCACCAGTTCCTGGATGTCATGCTAAGACATGCCAGTAAGCACATTTATTTTCCCAACATCCCTGAGGAGATGAGCAGCAATATGTGTCTCTTCCACCATGTAGCACACTACCCATAGGTAATGGGTGCCATAGACTGCAGTCACGTCCACATCAAGCACCACCCAGTGAAGAGAGCAGAGTGTATGGCAACCACAAGGACTATCACTCCATCAACTACCAGGTCATGTGCAATGCTCAGGGCATTATCATGAATGTATGTGCTGGCAGCCCTGGCAGTTACCACAACTCCAACATTTGGCACACCTTACAGCTGTACCAGGCATTTGCCGGGAGAACATCCCATATGGCCATCTCGTGGGGGATGCTGGCTATGCACTGGAACTGTGGATGATGACACCCATCAGAAATGCACACACACACACTAAAGAATGCTATAATGAGGCACATGCACAAACTAGGAACATTGTAGAGTATGTGTTTGGGCTGCTGAAGTCACGGTTCTGCTGCCTTGAAATATATGGTGGAGCCCTGCAGTACACTTCAGCCACATGTGCACACATATTCATGGTATATGCCATGCTACAAAATATGATCCTGTGGAAACAGGTGTGGCAGGAACATCACAGGGAATGGGGCACACAGCCCTCACCATTGCAAGGTCTTCACAGGCACAGGGGGACTTGGAGGAGGAACCCCCCTGAACCTGCCCCTGTAGGCAGATGTAGGCCTGCCCAGTATGCCCTGACCTTGGCAAAGAGGCAATGCATAGCATGTACACTGACACCCTAGGGGACCCAGGGACTGACACCTCTCTCCGACTCGCACACATAGTAAAATGGATGTCACACACATCACACTACCTGTACTCTGTGCATCCAGCAAAGTCAGCCCTCAAGCACCATCCTCACAACTGGTGCAGGCACAAGGTAAGTCACTCTTCCTAACAATAAATGAATGGAGTAGTACATTGTATTCAAGGGAATGGGGTGGCCTTCCGGGATAGCAGCAGATGACTGACAGCTATGTGGGACAACAGGAAATGTCCACCAATTACTGGCTTCCTAGAGTATTCAGTAGTCTCCTAGGTGACATATTTCACTGCAGTATATGTGGGGGACTAACAAACTTGGGGGTCATAGGTCACATGCATGAATGGCATTGCTGGGATCCCATACACATCCCTTACCCTCTCCTGTAGAAAACCATAAAGAAATGTCTGGCAAAGGCCCACAAATAGGAACAATGATGAAATATTCCTCTTACAGACTTACACAGTGATATCACACCAGGTCTTGCAGTTGCATTAAGTCTCTGAAGGGTAAAAAGTCTGAAACTTAAATGTCTGCCATTACATTCTAACCGTCGGTCTTTAGTGATATACCAGTATTCTCCAAGACAGGCACAATACTATGCTAAATGGAACCAAAATGTAAAACCAACATCTTCACAGTCTGTGCAAAGGTGTACAGTTGACAGGTATGCCCCCTCAACCTTCCCGTGTTACCATAAATATGGAGTAACGTTTATGTTTGTAGAGTAATAGCAGCAGAGAACACATTCTTAGGGCTGTCTCAGACAACTTGATAACTTGTTGCATGTCCACAATATGAGGGGTCAATGAGCTATGTATATGTGTGGTTAATACTGTCAGGATGTGGGCAGCATTTACTCTTGGCTGTTGTGGCTTAGTGGCCTAGGTACAGTACTGTGGTTGACAGGCTCCATGTTCCAAGACTTTCTCTGCCAACTATTTTGCATGTCAGCTACACCTGCAGTAGGAGTTGTACACACTATCCAGAAGTCAATATCCATTACTGCAGGAAAGCTGGACAAGTAAGGGAGAGGGATCCATACATATGGACAGTACACAGCTTGGAGTAACCTACACAGTGCCTAGTAGGACAGCAGGTACCTAAAAGTCAGTGTACTGCCAAGTTAAAAATGGCTGCCACCTTACTGTGTCAGCACTGACATCAAGTCACTAGCCACCACCCATATCCCTGGAATGACAGTCTGTCACAGAAAGACCACAAGTATGCATCATACATTTGTTCTGCTTGTCCTAACATTGCATCTATCTGCCAAACTATTTGCAAAACAAGAAAGATTGATGTCAAAACATCAATGGCAGACAGTGGAGAAGCAGACACCATATCCATAAGAAAAAGCAAGCAAATACCAAACCGATCTCCCAACTGTCTATGTTTGGCAGAATATTATTAACACCTTGTCCCCATGTGTGGGCCTGTGTCTGACTGTCATATATGGGCCTGTCCAGATGTCAGTCAATGACGGTTTGACAGCTAGGCCAACATGTAGCCTCATGATAACATAGCAACACAAACCATCTGAGGACCACAGCAGATGTAGTGGTGCAATGATGGACAACCTGCTAAATAGGTACACTCAGAGGTGTGAAGTCCATAACCCTGTGTGTGATGTTACGGCATCTACCCCACTCACACCGGAAATACAAATACATAACAGCAGCCACTGTGGACAAAGTCTGTGACTGGACTACAGAAAGACAAAGAGACACACATAAGGGGAAGGGGGACCACTGTCCAGTCAAATGGAGAATGTGCACACCAGAACAGATTGTGCAGTAGCATAGGTTCCCTGCAGTGTATGGAGTCAATAAACATCACCCACAACAACACAACTTGCACCCACATAAGTGGAGGTCCTCAACAAAACAAAAAAAAAACAAACAAAGGACACCTCAGTGGCAAAATCACATGAGAATTCCACAAACCTCCACACCACAGATCATGCATAGTCCACACACCCAGTGTCTCACAACCACTAAAGCCTTACCATAAACCCAACATATTAACCATAGGAAACTGCATTGTGAGACACATATATGTGCCTCTCACCAGGCTGGATAAGGAAAAAGTCATGCTTACTTGTTTGTCAGGTGCCAGAATCTGACATATCATACATGCACTCAAGTCACTGCACAACAGGTACTGTTACAACTCTGTCCCAGTCCATGGCGGTGTGAAAGACATCGAAAGCACTTCCCTTTACTATAGGAAGACAGACATGATTCAGCTTGCTGAATATGTGTCTCATGCAGGTATGTCCCTAGGCTTAAGCAGCATTCTACTGTCACCCAGAATGATGGTGCACTACAAACAGAAAATAATTGTCAGTAACAATTGGCTTACTTACTGGTGTCATCCCAGGGGGATCCACTGCCTAGAAGCCTGGGAGCATATGATCAACAGACCACACAGCTTTGCTAGAGATGGCCTGCATCTGTCTCACTTGGCCTGCAGGCTTCTGGCAAAGGCCCTTGCCTCCCCCATACTGCCTTTTTAGGGAAAGTTATGGGGTCCATACTACCAACATAAAACCCTCAACAAAATGAAAATTAAAGGCCATGCTACTAAACGCTAGAAGTCTAAAGAGAAAAATGCACTCATTGCAAGCAGTTGTAACTCTGGAAGATGGTGACATTTGTGCACTCAAAAAAACCTGGGCCAAGCTGCAGACAACAACACATCCTTACCTGGTCACTCATCCTATCACACAGCCAGTCCCCAAAATGTGGGCAGCAAAGCCAAAGGAGGTGGAATATAAATATATGTTAGACAGACACACACCTCCAGGCTGGTCAAACAGTCTGACACACACAAGACACTCCAAGTGCAGTTAACCATTGACAAGACCCCTATGCAAATTATAGGTAGCTATAGACCAACATATCTAACTCAGGATACTCACCCCACATATCTGTCCCTCTACAAATCTATCAAGATTCAACCCTTTACCATGATCCTCACTGACTTTAATTACCCAACCATTGTTTGAAAAACCAACCATGCCAGAACAGAAATGCACAGAAATTCCCCCTTCTTATCAATGTTAAATCCTTAAGACAGCTACTTGATACTCCCACAAGATGTGATACATATGTCGGACTTGGCAATAACCAACATGATTAACCACTGCAGTACCCCTATGGTATCATCCTCCCTGGCAAGATCCAACAAAAAAAGCATTCACATTCCATATCATCATCTCTCCTGATCCCCCACCAGCCATTGTAAAATGAAAATGTTTCCCAAGCTGATCACAACCAGAGGGATAGTATAAACAGCCAACGAACCCCCTACCCCATTGGAGGAACAGGGATCAACGTCCAAATGTACACAAAGGTATTATACCAGTATATATATATATATATATATATATATATATATATATATAGAGAGAGAGAGAGAGAGAGAGATACATCTAGATGCATGGAATTATGAATACCTGACAGGACAACATCTTCATCCACAATGGAAAGTAAACCTTACTGGAAACATCTACAATAAAAGGATAACATTGCTGTCCAGGACCGAGAAGGACCAGACACGCAATTGCAAGTAATCTCTCCTTAGCCTGATCAAACAAATAAGAGCACCAGTGAAATCCTCTAAAGGCAACTCCAAGTCCAAATTGCCCACATCTAAGACAGGCAATTGTAAGGTCTTCCTCATATATGTCTGCATTCCCAAAGGAAGCTCCCAGATCTGTACAGAACTGGTGGTCAAGGATATCACATACACAAATGCTGTAGATATAGCCAATCTACTGGCTGACAGATTCAGCAGAAATGTCTCCTCTCTTTCCCCCCATCAGTAAAGCAGGACATCCCCAGTGCCTGACCACCAAACCCTTATAATTAGGGAACAGGGCATCAATGTTCTCTCAACGCCAAGAAGACCGCCTCGATGGGACATGAATACATTCCAGGCTGCAACCTACATGAACTCAGGCATGAACTGGCAGCACCATTATGCACCCTACTCAATCAAAAGACTGAATATTTCCTTTGTCACAGCCGAGTGGCGGACAGCCACTGTCATCCCTTTACACAAAGGTGGAGTGTTCACCAATCCAGGAAATTAAAGACCCATCAGCCTAACTAGCCTGATCTGCAAGGCCATGCAATGGATTATCATGGACCTCATTAACAGGGACATCTGCAAACTTCAAATAGTAGACCCCACACAGTCTGACTTTGTTAAGGGGAGGTATCACAGTGAAATCTGGTTGACTTTCATGAGACAACCACCAAAGGTATGGATGAGGGAAAGATGGTGCACACCAGCCACCTTGACTTGGCCAAAGCCTTACACACTATTCCTCACTTGGCCATAGTACAT
This sequence comes from Protopterus annectens, assembly GCF_019279795.1. NCBI lineage: Eukaryota > Metazoa > Chordata > Ceratodontiformes > Protopteridae > Protopterus > Protopterus annectens. The sequence goes on along the minus strand of NC_056730.1, from coordinate 502,484,022 downwards.
GAACTCTGTCAACTAGACATCAATCCATATGTTACCAGATGGGTAGCAAGCCGGTTCATTGATAGAACCCACCTAATCATAATAGGGGTAGCCAACTCAAGCAGTACACATGTAATGAGTGGCATACCCCAGGGATTGGTCTTGGGGCCTGTGAAATACGGGATATACTTCCTTGAGGTGCAGGTCAAAAACACTGGCCTATGGCTGATCAAGTTGGCAGATCACTGCAAGCTGGAAACAGTAATCAATTCCCATAGTGATAAGGACGTTCTACAACAGGGTCTCACCAAAACAAATGACTGCTGCCAGAAACATGGTCTCAAGCTGAATGCCTGCATGTGCACCATCATCCCCTTCAGGGAGACTGACATCTCCACATATTATCACATTAACAACAATGTCATACATACACAATCAGTAGTGAGGTATGTTGATAGTGACCTGAATTCTGACCATCATGTTGCTTCCGTTGTACAGAAAGCTTCATAGATGGGCCAACTCAAAAGTAAGGGTATCTCATCCAGGGACAAAGAAGTCATAATATCCATGTATTCTAACCTTTTAAGATCAATTATTTTGTACAATGCCCCCTTCGGCATGTACCTCACAAAACACATGTAGCAGCTGGAGAGACCACAGAGGTTCCTCACCGGGATAATCCAGGACCTCAAACACATACCCTACACAGATTGGCTAAAAGCACTGTCCCTCTACTCAGTTCCATACAGACTCCTCAGAGGTGACCTCTGTCTGACATACAAAGCAATCCAGACCCTGCCTTGATGGGACTGTTGCACATGTGGAAGTCAAGGCTCACTCAATCAACCTGTAGGTGCAGCATCAACCTGGTCTGTGATATCAGTATGGCTTGCTGGTGTGAGAGATACATGTCCCACAGACTCCCCCATCTGTGGAAGATACTTCCTGTTCACATCAAGCAGAGTACCACAATACCTCTTGTGAAGTGTTCCCTGTATAAGTGCATGGGAAACAGAAAATACAGTCCTGTGATTCCACTTGTGTCCCTGCTGGACAGGGGCTCTGGGTGCTGACATGTCATAAAATAGGCTACACTCTCATCTGTGAGGGTTATAAGTGTTTCAGGGCCAATAACCTACTATCCTCATATCAACCTATCAACCTATAAACAAATGTCTGTCAGTGGTTCACCACATTACTCTATACTTCTCTGCTACTGACATACCAGGAAATCACAGTGCTATGTGGAATATACCACACATATTATGGACATCTCTGCTCAGTAAACTGCACTCTGTACCCACACCAGGATATGACTTTTCAGTTAAGAAGAATACCACACAAGCAGGAGATCCCCAGCTAGTATATCTTTGAGGTGCTGGACTGCTTACACAGCTTCATCAGCAAATTGTCTATAGCCACACTTCTCAACTCACCAGATTGGGTGAGAATATCAATAGTTTCACTCATAAGTTTGGTCTGTACATCATACATCTTGTATTTCTCAGGTAAATCACTGTGATGATCTGAGGATTTCTGTCAGTAAGTAATGACAAAATACATTTCAGTGTCAGACATCATATATGTCAGTAAAATGTCTGCTAAAACAAATCCAGTTACTCAAGCAACTTTTTACATTTGTAAGAGCAATATTTACAGTATCTCCCTATGTTTGGTCCACCCCCCCATTTTGGCAGGCTGTCTCCAGATTTCTTGCACTAACAGGTTGAGAGGTATGGCTGTGGCACATAAAACCACGGACCGGAGTACATCTACCACTGGAATGGAGTCCCACTCTTATTATAGAAAGTCATACTGGGCATGCTCCTACACTTAGAGAATTACAGCCCATGTCTAAAGCCACATCAGACTATATAACTGTATTGGGCATATATGTCTTTGTATGCAGACAGTTATGTACACCTTAACTGTCTCTACCCGCACCCATCACACAGGATGACCAACAGCTATCTCTAGGTGTGCTATATGTGATATACCTGGATCTGTTGTGTGTGATGCACAGACATATATATGGGCAACATATAACAATATTTCAAGCATACACACACATAGACATGGGGAAGAGAGACACAGACAGTGATAGAGAGAGACAGAGAGATATAGACAGAGAGTGAGTCATAGACAGAGATACCCTGAAAGGCATAGAGTGATGTCCTGCTGCAGACAATTGCATACCAGTTGTAACCAGTTGCATGTGCCAGCATGAAGGTGAGCTCCACTGTGTGATACTAGTGAGGTAGGGGTTGTAATATCACACCATCTGCATTTGTGTGTGTGTGTGTGTGTGTGTGTGTGTGTGTGTGTGTGTGTGTGTGTGTGTGTGTGTGTGTGTGTTTGTAGATTAAAGTATTCTAAGGACTTTCCTAGCCAATACACTTCCTATTGCTCTAATTTACAAGATCTGCTGATGTTATTCACCTTAAAAGTACCTTTGGACAGCTGTCAGTCCTATAAGCTCTGTGGCACATGTGTCGCAGAATAGTGCAAATAAGTAAATAGGTAGGTGTTCTAATTTCAATCCTGGCAAATGTGTGTGTTTGTGTTTGTGTTTGCAAGTGAAAGTATTTAGTGGCCTTTTCCACCCAGTACACTTCCCATTGCCCTGCCTTAGAAGACCTGCTGATGTCATTCACTTTAGATGTACCATTGGACACTCTTCAACCCTATAAGCTCTGTGGTGTGGGCAATAACTGCGTAACACTGTAATATAAATACCTAGATAGGTAGGAGCTCTCAACTCAGTCCTGTTAAATGTGTGGGTTTGTAATTGTGTGTGTAGTTGTGTTTGTAAGTTAAAGTATTTTGAGGCCTTTCCCAGTATACTTCCCATTGCCCTACTTTAGAAGACCCGCTGATGTCATTCACCTTAGATGTACCTTTGGACACTCTTCAGCCCTTTAAGCTATGTGGCACATGCAATAACTATATAACACTGTAGTGCAATAACTTGATAGGTATAAGTTCTAATCTCAGTCCTGGTAAGTGTGTGTGTATTTGTGTTTGTAGGTGAAAGTATTTTGAGGCCTTTCCCACCAACTAGACTTCCCATTAACTTACTTTAGAAGACCTGCTGTCATTCATCTTAGATGTACCTTTGGACACTGTTCAGCTCTATAAGCTATGTGGCATGTGCAATAATTGCTTAATGCTATAGTGCAAATGACTAGATATGTAGGGTTCTAACCTCAATACTGACAACTGTGAAACTGTGTGTGTGTGTGTGTGTGTGGTTGTGAACCATATTATCTGTGTGTGTGTTTGTTGGTTATACCATTTTGAGGCCTGTTCCACCCAGTGCACTTCCCATCATCCTACTTTACAAGGTCTGCAGAAGTCATTCACCTTAGATGTATCTTTGGACACTTATCAGCCCTATAAGCATTGTGGTATGTGTGATAAATAGGCAGCACTATAGTACATACATCTAGGTAGGTGTTTGAATCTCAATACAGCCAACTGTACTATTGTGTGTGTTTGTGTGGGAAGCATTGCCCCTGTGGCTGTTGTGTGTGCTGGTTCTACCATTTTAAGGCTTGCTGACCCCCTCCACATGGCATTTCTTTAAATGGCCAGTTGATGGCATCTGCATTAGAAGCACAGTCACACAATTTCTAACACAAAGACACTGTGGTGAATGCAATAGTCATAGCAGTCTGAATTGTACATAACTAGAGAGGTAGGTCATATAATTGGAAAAGTGTCAACTTTGTGTGCATGTGCGTTTCAATGCATGTCCCCATGCAGCTACATGTCTGTGTTTCAGATGGCTATACCATGTTAAGGGCCTGTGAACCCACCATTGGCAATCCTAACAGCCCCTGCAATTGCCACCCACTTGAATAGTAGTGGCAGACACTGCAACACTATACTAGCTCTGTGGTGTTTGTGTTATGTATACAGCAGTATTGTTTGTACAACTAGGCAGGTTCATGTTCTGCTATCAGCAAAGGCAAGTTATGTGTGTGTGTGTGTGTGTGTGTGTGTGTGTGTGTGTGTGTGTGTGTGTGTATGTATGTATGTATGTATGTATGTATGTATGCACGCACACCCCCTTGCAGCACTCTACCTGTGTTTTCGTCACCAGCATACCTCTCAACCATGCACAAAAAGACATCTGGTTAGATCCATATGGAAAAATGGGCAAACACCAAACACTGACCACAATCTACACATATTGCTGTGACATGCATGGAAAGTAGATACTACAGCAGGTTGTGCATGTGAACTCACTTTCCAAAGTGTATGCGTTGTTACATGACAATAGCTGTCATCAATCTGCAATGTTAGTCTGTCATGATTTTCCCACAGTTCACTAGAAAACCACATTTTATGACAGATGGAAAGTATGTGTCAGACATCAGGACAATCTGCATACATATGCAGAGGTCACAGGTATGGCCACCATCTGTACCACCCTCCAGGTTGCAGTCCATGTTTGGCAAGATGTGACCTGTGTCAACAACTTAAACAGTAAAGAGGTCCCAAGAGTGTAGGACAACAAAACTTTCCTACAGTCCTGTACCGATTGTATAGAGCAGTTATTGCACAGCAGAAGCACCTCAATGTTATGACAAATAGTGTAAGCAAAGGTAATGTCACACAAAGAAGGTGTCATAGTAGCAAATCAGAGGAAGTCCTGTGTGTTGCACTTGCCATGGTCATGGTATGTCTTGCCAATTGACATGTTACTACAGATTGTATCCCACACTCCACATTTGATAATGTTGCAAAGCTGTTCATTGTCATTTATGTGTGTACAATATGTATACACGTGAAGGCCCTATGACTACCTGGTGCCCCCAATAACCCACAAGCATATAGGCATGAATGCTAATTGGCTCCACCCACATATGTAGGTACAACCTAAGGCTGTGAACTACAAGTATTTTGAACTCTGTCATTGAACCACAAACTGCTGTTAACACACTGCGATGAGCCATACAGCGGGTATGGAATGCTCACAAGGTCCCACCCTCAAGCTGTATGCAGACAACAGTGTCAGCATCCATACAGCAAGTACATGTCCCCACCATGTCCAACATCAGCCCCAACCCCATAAACACACAGACTGCGATGATAGACCTGGGTACCCAGGATGGCAAAATATTTGCATTCAGGCACCAAGTATTGGCAGTAGTCAGGAATTGCTTGTATGTGGTTCACCACATACACGAAGGGACTGCATCCAGCCAAAAGGTGGACATTATATTTGAATTGTCATCAGTCAGTAAAACAATACATTAGCAGCATGGTCAGTCTACTATCCACCTATGCAGACATCTGCTGAATCTGTAAAGTCTGTTAGATCCCACAAAGGACAGCCATGTCTCTCAACACATACATGAGGCATTGGTACAGGATGATATGTGCATTTCTGAACATTTACAGTACAAGCTGTGATATTACCCAAATCACTGACATTCACAATAGGTGTGCATTTGTTGTGCATTACAAAACCCCACCCACAAATACAGTTTGACCTGTCATACGCACCCAGGAATGCAAAGGCTACCACTATGCATTCTATAGTATTGACATGATGACCACTGGGGCCTTAAATGTGCACTTCTCAGCTGTTGACTCTGTGCCACCAACCTCCATGACAAATGGGGGGATGTGTACCTGGGTGGTGGTGGCTCCACCATGGTTGGTGAAGAATTCCTCTGTTGGTGTCAGAGGTGCTTCTGTAGCAGGCCCTCCACTAGTGCCAGCATGGTCCCTGGGCACAGCTGCAGCCCTTTGCTGTGCATTGTGTATTAAGTCTGTGGCATGATGTTGGACCTGTTCATAGCCCCTGCCATGGTGTCCAATGTTGCTGATGGTTCACACCAGTTCTGCCCACAGGGCAGTTCATTGCTGCATGTGCTTCTGGCTTCTCCCCAACAGTACCCTGTGATGTAGTCTCAGGGAATCCAAGATTGTCTCATTCTCGGACTCCATGTATGGTAGGTAACGTCTACGATACATCCCACCTGGAAGACATGAATAGGAGAACATATCACAGGACCCCATACATTGGCTACCATCATGTACAGACCAAACACATCCACATTTGCTAGCACTATCTATTGCTAACACCCACATTATACCCCTGTCATCTATCAGTACAGTATGTGTGTCAGTATTGTGAACATGCCAGAATTACAGCTTGCATTGCCCCCCTTATCCTGATGTGTCATGTTCTCCCCACTGAGGACCATTAATGTGCATAATCCACCACTCATCATTCCCATCACACAGCGCATGCATCAGCTGGGGACATCACAGAGGTTTCCCACCTGGGAATACCAGGCCACCAAACATCTATCGTCCACATATAGGCTATAAGGCCAGCCCTCTACCCAGTGTCAGACACACTCCTCAGGAGTGACCTCACTGTCGCATGCAAGGAAATCACAATTGTCACATTGCTGGGACTGCTGACTGCACCAGTGCAAGTCATGCTCCACTGTGTTAACACACACACACACACACACACACACACACACACACACACACACACACACACACACACACACACACACACACACACACCCTCAACCTGGTAAGTGACCTCGACTGGCCTTGGTGGCAGCTCAACTGTGCATCACACACAATCACCCTGCAGTGGAATGGGCACCATGTCCACATCAGGCAGGGTATCTACTATAACCTTTGCAGGTGTGACCTGGTGAAATGGATGGTTAACAGCACATGCACCCTTTGGATACCACCTGTGTCCCTGTTGGATGGGGATATCAGCTGCTTCCTTGCATACACATGGGCTAACTTGTGGCCTAGGCATATGGCTACTCATGGCTCATAGCATAGTAACCTGAGATGGTAGCAGGTCTACCAGAAATGGCCTGACTGCTGTGACAGACTGTGTTGTTATGTGCCCATACACATCACTGCCATCGACTGCTGGGTGCCTTGTATGTACAGTACCAGGTCATCCAGCCTACATCTGGCAAATAGGTGAGTGGTACTACAGGTGCATGTGGGCATTCCAGGAACATCTGAGGTGCACAATAACAGAGAGTGGTGCATATGTGGTGTAGGGTGACCTACTCACAGGTGTCTGACATCTGCAGTACCAGACATCATTATTTTCTAACTGCAGTCCTTCATGATTTGCCACTAATTTGCCAGAAAAACAACATTTTATTGAAAACATGGCCAAAATTGTGAGGCAAATATCAGGACATTCTGCAAAACTCTGTACAGTTCAGAGGTATGCTGCAGACATAGCCATCAGGGATGGCTTTAGGTGCAGAACAGCAGACTAGCATGCAAAATGACAGTCCCGGAAGTGTTGTTGAGAGCTACTGTTTAAATTCCTATTTCCCATGACTGCATCCACAATCTGCATTCCATTATGTACTTAATTGTTTGACATACTTGGTATAGTGCTGTACCCCTTTTTCAGAATAACTCCACAAAAGATGTTGTGGATAGTTGCAGTCTGTCTTCTTTCTGAAAGTATCAGACCAGTTTAGCATAGGCATTAGCTTGCCTTTTCTAGGTAATGTTATAAAGAAGTGATGACCTGTGCACCAATCTGTTGCTCCCATTTGCTGATTGCATCCAGAACAGCTGGGTTTCCTTCCTATTACCCAATATCATGGCCACCCAGTGCTATAATTAAGGCCTTCCTGTGGGCCTTGCCTCTTTTCCTGGCCTGTGAGGAGGACATTATGGAGATGTCGGAGCTACAGCATCATAGAGGGTAGGTAGAAATACTGTCCACTGTTTGGATTGATGTGTTGTGTCCACAGTTTTGCATGCTATGTCTGCATACATCTCAACCTTTTAGCACAGGAAATGTGGACACAGCATGACAAAATGTGTGGACAAAGGGTCACAAATAGGGAGAGATTGTAAATATTGGTGTCATAACCTTAGAGAATTGCTAGAGTAACAGGGTTTGTTTTGACATTCAGTTTCTGTGGGATTTGAAGTCTGACACTCAAATGTGTATTATTATTTAGTGACTTCCATCTTGATATCATCAAAATGATTTAGCAGAATACCACAAATGTTATGAGGAACAGGACATAAATATGAGCCATAACACTGGACATTTTGTGGAAATCTGTACAGTCACATATGACACTCTGCAGCATTTTTCAGTCTGCATACTGGTTCTGTGTCTGTGTCACAGGCCCAAGTACACAGTGATTTTGGCCACTATATGTCAGAGTACTGTGTGACTCGCTAACAGGATGTGTTCATATAACTCAGTTGCTGTACTCAAGAGGTCAGTTGGCCTACTGGTATGTTGCCCTGACTGCAGTTCAAATGGTTCTGTGTTCATGATTTGGCAGTGATGCTTTTTGCCCTAAAGGTATATCCCTGTGCTATCTGATAACTTTACAAATGCATCAGCATACCAAAAACTGTACATATTTTTTTGTGCTCATATTTTTGGTCTGTTCCTCAGAATATTTGTTGTTTTCTGGCAAATAACTGGGATAATCTGAGGTCTGATGGCACTAAATAATGGCAGAGGTTTGAGTTACAGACTTCGAATCCTTCAGAAAATGTATGTTAAAACAAACCATGTTACTTTAGCAACTTTCTTATATGTATAACTGTGCTATGTAAAATATGTGCCTATTGTTGGGCCTCTGTCCCCCATTTTGTCAGTATTTATCCAGTTTCTTGCACTAAGAGGTTGAGGGTATGTACATCAATAATTTAGCAGAGTTGATTTGACGTAGTGGCACATTGCTTTGACTCTAGTGTAGAGAGTCCTGAATTCAAGAGTTGGCAGTGATATCTTTTTTTCCCCTACTGCAAATAACTGTAATGCATATGTTTGAAAAAGCATTACACATTCCTACAGCTCATATGGTGTAGTGATATGTTGCTCTGACCTTAGTACACCAGGTCGTGGGTTTGAGACTTGGTTGTAATTTGTTTTTTCCCTAAAGTTAAATGACTGTAATGCATGATATGTTTGAAAAAGTATTGCAAATTCCCCCAACTCATTTGGAGTAGTGGTATATTGTACTAACTGTAATACACAGGGTCCTGAGTTTGGGACCTGCCAGGTCTGGCTGCTTTGTTGCTGGGCAAAACAGGGGCTGATTGAGACAGAGTGATTAAAGCAGTTTTAAGTGGGTTTGCGTGACACTAAGCGATGCCAGGAAGTGCTTAGTCCTTTTTGGCTTTGCTTAGCGCTGCTTATTCCCACTTAAACCTGCACTAATTTCAAAAAAAGAAAAGAAAAAAGGGTGATCAGAAAGTGGTGAAATGGGGGCAAGCAGAGGGGAAAAACTATGTGAAAGGCAGCTAGGGATGTGCAGGATGGGTGTAGGAAAGGACCATAACTCTCCATTTCTTCTGCAGCAACAGCTGTGAATGATGTGGGCAATTTGAAATTTAGAGCCTCACACCACACAGGAAGGGTGTGGGTGACATACACTGGTTGAGTAATTCAGGGGTAAATTGATTGATGTCAGTGTAATTGGGGGCAAAATGGAGAGCTATGTATGGGCTGTGCTTTTTTGGGGGGACAGATGCACTCCCCCATTTTTTTAAAGTGAGAGTGGGATGTTGGGGAAAGCTTGTAGGTACGTTTGGGGAGGTAAGTTGGGTAGGACAGGTTGCTTTTGTAGACAGGCAAGACAGCAGGTAGGGGCAGTGTATGACACATGAGGAGGTAAAAATCTTGGACTGGGTGGGTGGTTGGGAATTTTAGTCCCATGTGCCCCCAGATGGAAACAGTGGGATTGGGGTTCCCTTCCATGGACAGTCACCATTACCCCTTCACTGCCCTGAAGGTGGCTGTGCTGGGGGCTGGACAACAGGGGCAGGCTGCCCCTTGAGGTGTGTCAGTCTGCCCTCGATCTGGCTCAGGTGTCCATCCAACTCTGTCTTTATGACTCTGCACACCATACCTCAGAAGTTTTTGCGGGTGACGAGATCCTCTCTGTGCCCGTACCCTGGGGGTGGGCCCCGTCCCCTGAGGCAGTTCCACCTGAGCGTGGTGCAGGACCAGAGAAGGAGGCAGTTCTGGGTTGGGTCCCAGACATGCTGGGGCCTGGTGCCACAGCCAGGTGAAGCTGTGCAGGCAGATCCACTGGGATTTGCCTTCCCAAATGCGCTATGGTGTTGAGGTTTTTCAAAATGTATTGGTTAGTCAAGAACAAAACATTTCAAAATTAGTTATAATAGCATGTGTGGGTGTTCCAATTAACCCAGAATAATAGAAGTGAAACAACTGCATGGCAAACAGAACCGATGCATAAATGGAATAACAGTCAGCATTGTAACAGCATGCCAGTTACATTTATGGCAACAGGCCACCAACAATGGTATTTGAACAAGGTATGTTAATATACAACAAATTAAATATATGAACAATAATAGAACACAAGTCTCAACATCAAGTTTTGAGAACAACATACCTGTAGTATATGAATAATAATTATTGATGCAGATAAGGGGTGGGGGGAGAGAAAAAAAGTCCATTAACAACTGTATAGGCTTCTATTTTTCACAACAGTACTGCTCAATGCTCTACAGGTCCACCCTCACTTTACATCTACCTATGGCCCATAGCTTCTGCAGTACATACATAACTGTTAAACTATCAACCTGGAATGATATGGGGAAAACTGTGACAACTCTGGGTACATGACTAGAGTGGACACGTACATGTCAGGGTTACATATATGATGAAGGTGTACCCTGCACTGATGTTGAGTGAGTATACTACTGGTATACTTCACCTGGAGTCATATCTGTATCCAAGGTTATTGGCAGCAGTGACCACTAGCCATGGCAGCGTGACACTTGAGAGACATATATCAGGAAGAGTGCATTGTATATGTACCTATCCTGGCATCATTAGCAGGCATGGGGTTGGACAGTGGAACAGTTGTATAAGGTTTATTAGTATACCCTTCATACAGCTACTACAAACATTTCTTTACCTATAAGACTTGTGGAGAACATATATGTTAACACTACCTGACTGCTTCTACAAATATTCAATATAACTTCAGTGTAAATATTCACACATCTTAGTAACACTCCCTTGATTCAAACCATGGTCTGGGTGTGCAAAAATGAATTACAAAGCTATTTCTTATCACACTGAGCTACTGGGGAACCACTGCCTCTTGCTTGACTGATGGTGATGGTCGAACCTACATGCCTGAGATTCATGCATGACAGATAGTGTACTGTGTATTAATCCTTTGAAATAATAATATCTGGAATGCAAAGGTTAACGCAAGGCAATGCTGCAGGGGACACAGTATAATGCATTACACATTACTATTCAAGATTCAGATCTTAGTGCAGGACATATTTCATATTTCATTTATATCTTGTTTTACAGGTTCACAATCTACAGTTTTGCATAACAGCTGGTTAACAGAACAACCTCAGTTAATGCATGCTGTCAAATTCATATTTGCTGTGAAGCATCTGCACACATTCTATTTCTTCAACAACATACCAGAGTAAGCACAACAGTTTGTGGTATAAAAGTTTATTTGAGTAACATGACACAGTGCTTTATTACAGTTGCAATTCTACTTTCAGTAGTACTGCATAACTTGTAGATCAATATTGGTCTGACAATTTATTTATTCAGTACACTCAGAACACACTATACTCTTTCTTATTTATTGTACTATATACTGCAAGATAGATCTGTACTGACCACACTCTCGGTGCAGCCTCGCCAGTCTGTCTGTATGGGCTTCGACATTGCTAGCTCTCACCTCTGCAGCTGTAGGGGAAAAACAACCATTATGTATACCTGTCTAACACATACTCAGGCTAGAATTTGGTACAGCTATGGGTGGAATACTTACAAACTACTGAGGCATTGCTGCCTCGAGTATTTTGGCTTCATTGGGCCAAAAGCACCCCCTTTCTCCACTTTAGGTCAGCATAGTGATGCTGTACCTGCTTACCAGTTCAGGGGATTCCAGTGGCACTGGTGAGGTCACGTGCCAGATGGTCCCAGGCCTCACATTTGTATTGGGAGCCCTGGTACTGGCCCTGAAGCAGTCTTTCATCATGGTGTTGCACAAGGTCCACAGCCATGAGCCTGGACTCTAAACTGCCCCAGAGCTGTGCCTGAAAGCACGCTCTCTCTACAACTCCAGACATAGCTCCTGCAGTGATCAAACTACAACAGCTTTTAGCTGTATTCCCACCTGTGTGGTTTAAGTAAAGCCATATTCCTGCCCTTTGCCATCATTGGACCATTTCTGAAAATGCTGAGCAAAGCTCAGTGGTGTGCAAAACTGCTAAGCTGAGCTGACCAGTGCTTAAAGGGGAAAATGTTGAGCAGTGTTTAACAGTCCACAAATCTGCTTAGCTGGGCTGCATGCTGCTTGCAGTTATACATCTTAGCAATGCTCAAACTGACTAAGCAGAGCTAAGCACTGCTATGCATTGCTTAGTTTTCATTTAAAAGAAATTAATGAATTGGACATTAATTACCCCTTACTGACATATTATTAAGTGTATATATTTTACTTTACATGACGTCCCCCTATGTGCTTTGATTACATTACTTTGGGGTGTGACTGTACTGTTTGGGACACTTGTGTTTACATGGGAGATTTCACATAATATATCCTCTGACACTGGACTTTTGGACCAACTACACTACACTGATTAACAAGTATCAATTACTACATCATTAAATAAATAATAAATTATTTCACAATGCTTTCCCCTGTAAAAGCTGAATGGCCTGTCTTGGTATTTGAACCATGAACTACTGCACCCAAAGCCAGAACTCTAACTATGAAGCTAAATCAGCATTCAAGTTTGCAGCTATACATTTCTATATAGATCTTCACAGACATTTAAGCACTGCTGAGCAACACGCTGTGGTGCACCAACCCGCTCAGATACACTTAAACTTCACACACAGACACACACACACACACACACACACACATATATATATATATATATATATATATATATATATATATATATATATATATATATATATATTTGAATTATCCTCACTTTACAAGGTTTAGCACCACTGTGTGTCGTGGCATGCCGTGCAAGCTCGAACTAAAATTTAAACAGGTAAATAAAAAATTAAGGTTATTACATTTACATACATTTACAGTACATAATACTTACTTCTACATTAAAAGTAACTAAGCAAACATAACTCACATTGGTAAACTATTCAATTAATGGTTTACCAATGCTAGTTTCCATCTACACACACTTCACTGCTTACAAAGAAACTTGTCTCATGTAAGCAGCAGAAAACTCGCTCATGTCAGCACATGAATGAGCTGCTCACACTGTGTAGAGTGCACAAAGCCCATTAATAATGCAGGGATCATGCACTCTATACAGTGCTACAGGCAGCATGAAAAGCCTCCGTGTAGGCTCTACACGGGGCCCACATGGACTTTCATGAATACTACCCTACATGTTTAGATAAAATAATAAACCAAATAAGTGCACATGCTATTTCAGGTAGACAGGATGCACTTGTTGCTAATAAAATAATTTTTGTTAAAAGTGAAAGAAAATGTACATAGGGGGGATTTGAACCCAGCATGTTCTACATGCCATACTATGGCAATACCACTACACTACAGCAGCTTTGCAAAGATTATGTTGGTACAGCTTGAAAAAAAGTCTGTTGAAATGTTGAAGAATGTCTTGGCATGTTTACAGCTTTTAGTTTTTGTGATGGGGATGAAATGCAAATGATGCTTCCTAGTGTCAGATGGAGGACTGAAGAAACAAGATTTTTATGAGAAATAAAATCAAGAGTGGAATCCATCTTGAATTAAAATGGATGCACTTTAGAATGTTAATGTTAATTCTCCTATCAAATGTGAATTCCCATGCTTAGTTAGCTCAGCTATACAGAAATAGAATTAGTCATGCAGTATGGTCAGAGTTATGATAAGAAAGCACAAGGATGTACTATCAGCAGAATCTTGCAAAAAACAGGTATTGCTCTTTCTGGTTAGTCAGCTAGACTGTATATTAATGTTTCATTTATACTGTGTGATTTTACTATACAAATAAGAGCTCTCCCTTAGCTCAGGGAGACATAGGCTTATTTTACTTGGTTCCCATAATCATGTTCTTAAATAAATACATTTCTTGTTTGGCTGAAGTCTGAGTTTTGTATCTTTCCTTAACACATTTAATACAAATAAGGGCTTTGATGCACTGGGCATGCATATTTTAAAGGAAGGTCAAGAGTTTTTAGAACATGATATGGGCACTTTAGGCAATGAGGTGGCATGATACTGTCTTCTGGAGGTAGGATATCATGGATGAGGGCAATAGTATTATATAAAATAAAAGAAATTCAAGTGAAACTTGTCGAGGAATGATATACTGAAAAGAGGAATGATATACTGAAAAGAGTAGTGGGGCATAGCTTAACACAAAGAATTCAAGGAGCCTGTGAATAAACAAAAAATGAGACATGAGTAATGGGAGATACAGCAACATACAATCTAGCTATAACAACATGATAAACTTCATGGAAAAAACATTAATTTTCTTCTGTTAGAGTTCTTGTATTATTGTGTTCCATTCCCTGCATTACATAATAGAACTTGATGGAGTTGAATGATATAATTCGGAAGAAGAAACATGAGCTGTTCCTTTACTGCAATATGCAACAAAATCTAGAAGATTTAGGATTTTTGCTTGGAAATGTTTACATTGATATTTTTATACCCCAAGTAGACTCCAGAGAATTTCTCCTCATGTAGACATCAAATGTTAGGGGTGTGATGGGGAAGAAACCAGTAACTGGGAACATATTTTCTGAGAGTGTTATTAGTTGACAAACTTGAAAGATTCCCTACAGACTAATCTATCAGCAGTACTGGGTGAGTAAACTGGTGTAACTAGGGAAATTATTTCACTGACTTATGATACATAATCGGAATTGTCTAGACCTAGTAACACCTCACTGAGTCTAATTATGGTGGCTGCCAAAAAAACACAATTACTAGGAAATGGAAATCGAAGTCTAAACCAATTGTACTAGAAGTAGTGAGTATAGCAACAGAGAGAAAACAAGTGGAATTGTGATCTTTAGAAAAGGGTGGGAGCAAATTACATGGAAAAAATGGGAATTGTGGGAACAATACATACAGAGGAAGAATGAGGTTTAAAAGAAGAGAGGATGTGAATGAGCTATGTGATGTTTGACAATGATTGGGTAGATTATAAGTGATGTATAATGTTTGCAGCTAAAATTATGTCAATATGGTTTGTGATATAAAATGCTTGCAACTAAGATTAGGTCAATCTTTTTTCTTTCAGCTGTTCCAGTTAGGGGTCACCACAGCGGATCATCTCTTTCCATTTCTTCCTGTCATCTGCATTCTTGCTCTGTCACACCAACCACCTCCATGTCCTCTCTCACCACATCCATAAACCTTATCTCGGGTCTTCCTCTTTTCCTCTTATCTGGCAGCTTCATTCTTAGCACCCTTTTCCCAATATACCCAGCATCCCTCCTCAGCATATGTCCAACCCAACACAATCTCACCTCTCTGGCTTTTTCTCCAAACCGTCCAACCTAGGCTGACCCTCTAATATACTTATTCCTAATCCTGTCTACCCTCATCACACCCAGTGCAAATCTTAACATCTTTAACTCTACCACATCCATCTCTGACTCCTGCCTTTTTGTCAATGCCACTGTCTCCAACCCATATAACATAGCTGGTCTCACTACCCTCTTGTAGACCTTCCCTTTCACTCTTACTAGTACACGCCTGTTACAAATCACTCCTGACACTCTTCTCCACCCACTCCACCCTACCTGTACTCTCTTCTTCACCTCTCTTCCACACTCACTATTACTCTGAACTGTTGATCCCAAGTATTTAAACTCATCTACCTTTGCCAACTCTACTCCCTGCATCCTCACCATTCCGCTCTCCTCCCTCTCATTCACACACATATATTCTGCCTTAGTCCTGCTGACCTTCATTCCTCTCCTCTCTAGAGCATATTTCCACCTCTCCAGGGTCTCCTCAACCTGTTCCCTACTCTCACTATATATTACAATGTCATCTGCAAACATCATAGTCCACAGGGACTCCTGTCTGATCTCGTCTGTCAACCTGTTCATCACCACTGCAAATAAGAAAGGGCTCAGAGCTGATCCTTGATGTAATCCCACCTCCACCTTAAATGCATCTGTCACTCCCACAACAGATCTCACCGCTGTCACAATACCCTTGTACATATCCTGTACCACTCTTACATACTTTGCTGCCACTCCCGACTTCCTCATACAAAACCACAACTCCTCTCTAGGTACCCTGTCATATGCTTTCTCTAAGTCCACAAAGACACAATGCAACTCCTTCTGAGCTTCCCTGTACTTCTCCATCAACACTCTCAGAGCAAACATCGCATCTGTAGTGCTCTTTCCTGCCATGAAACCATACTGCTGATCACTAATCCTCCCTTCTTAACCTAACTTCTACTACTCTTTCCCATAATTTCATGCTGTGACTGATCAGTTTTATCCCTCTGTAGTTACTACAGCTCTGCACATCACCCTTATTCTTAAAAATTGGTAGCAAAATGCTTTTTCTCCACTCCCCAGGTATTCTCTCACTTTCCAAGATTTCATTAAACAATCTGGTTAAAAATTCCACTGCCATTTCTCCTAAATACCTCCAAGCTTCCACAGGTATGTCATCTGGACCAACGGTCTTTCCATTCTTCATCCTCTTCATAGATATCCTTACTTCCTCCTTGCTAATCCATTGCACTTCCTGATTCACTATCTCCACATCATCCAACCTTCTCTCTCTCCTTCTCTTCATTCATCAGCCCCTCAAAGTACTTTTTCCACCTCTTCAACACACTCTCCACACTTGTGAGTACATTTTCCTCATTATCCTTTATCACCTTTACCTGCTGCACATCTTTCCTAGCTCAGTCCCTCTGTCTAGCCAATTGGTACAGGTCCTTTTCAACCTCCTTAGTGTCCATCCTTTCATACAACTCTCCATACACCTTATCTTTAGCATTTGCCACCTCTCTCTTTGCCATGCACCTCATCCCCTTATACTCCTGTCTACTTTCTTCATCTCTCTGACAATCCCACTTCTTCGCCAACCTCTTTCTCTGTATACTTATTTATTTTACATTTGTTGACCGGGCTAGTCTAACTGGATATATGTCCATTTTCAGTAGAGGCCCAGGGAGAAACACTCCAAGCATCAGCAGTGACAAAGAATACAATATATAATAATAGTTAAGTGAATTAGAGTACATTGGCTACATTGGTCAGTACAAAATTGTACTCTCCTGTACTTCCTCATTCCACCACCAGGTCTCCTTGTCCTCCTTCCTCTGTCCAGATGTCACACCAAGCAGCTTTCTAGCAGTCTCCCTTGCTAGCTCTGCTGTAGTTACCCAGCTGTTCGGTAACTCTTGACTGCCACCCAGTGCCTGTCTTAACTCTTCTCTGAACTCCATCTCTCAATCACCCTTTTTCAATTTCCACCATTTGATCCTTGGTGCTGCCCTCACACTCCTCCTCCTCTTCTTAATCACCAATGTCATTCTACAGACCACCATTCTATGCTGCCTAACTACACTTTCCCCTGTCACCACTTTACAGTCTCCAACCTCTTTCAAACTGACCCTTCCGCATAGGATATAATCCGCCTGTGTGCATCTCCCTCCACTCTTGTATGTCACCCTATGCTCCTCCCTCTTGTTAAAATACGTATTCACCACAGCCATGTCTATCCTTTTTTCCAAAATCCACTACCACCTATCCATCACTTCCTCATCCCTCTGTTCCCTTCACCAACATGCCCATTGAAATCTGCTCCAGTCACCACTCTCTCACCCTTGGGTACAGTCATCACCAGTCATCCAACTTACTCCAAAATTTTTCTTTCTCATCCATTGCACACCCAACTTGCGGGACATATGCACTAACAACATCCATCATTACACCATCAAATTCCAGCTTCATAAACATCACTCTATCTGACACTCTTTTCACCTTCAAAACACTCTTGGAATACTGTTCCTTCAGGATAACCCCTACCCCATTTATCCTCCCATCCACACCATGATAGACCAATTTGAACCTGCCTCCAATACACCTGGCCTTACTTCCCTTCCATTTGGTCTCTTGCACACACAATATATCAACCTTCCTTCTGCCCATCATATCAGCTAGCTCTCTCCCTATACACATCACACACTCAACATTCAAAGTTCCTACCCTCACTACCACACTCCTAACCTTTCTCCTCTCTTCCTGCATTTGGGCATGCCTTCCCTCTCTTCTTCTCCTTCTCCTCCTTCAGTCAATAGTAGCCCAATTGCCGCCAGCACCCTGTTAGCTAATAGTACTGGTGACGGTCATTGTTAATCCGGGCCTCAACAGATCCGGTATGTAAATCTGTATTGTTTTCCACATATCTCATTTGACAAATGTTTTATGCCGGATGCCCTTCCTGATGCAACCCTCCCCATTTATCAGGCTTAGGACCAGAATGAAAAAATGCACTGGCTTGTACATCCCAGTGGCTGGTTAGGTCAATATTATGTCTTTTAATTTACATAAGTGTATGAGTGCCTATGTTATAAAAAAATAACTTTCCTACTACATTCATAAGCAACAGGTGTGTACATTAAAATAAGTGAAACTGTTACAGCAAGAGTTATTAAACACTAGACAGAATTTTTCTCCATATTTGTTTCTGAAATGCATTACTATAAAAGCATTGGGTATGTACTTGATGTTTATACATTTAAAACATTTATGGCCTTTGCTCACATGAAGAGTAAAAATGAAACATACGCACTACAGATGTTATGTATGTACATTCCCTGCATATTTTACTGTAACAATGGTACACATGAACGTAAATGATAATGAAATACAAATCTTGATGAAGATAACCTTAGCTGCATTAAGTCAAAGCCTTGTAAAACAGCTAACAGTCTTTTTGCTCTTAGCATTCGTACATCAGCAATGTCATCGTCATCATCATCCTCCGTTTTCCAACTTTTTTACATGAGGTCGGGGTGACATGTCAACTGTTGCCACCTCTTTCTGTTTGATGCTTCTCTCCTACCTTCTTCAACACTCATACCTGATTGTCAGACGTCTTCTCTCACACAATCTATCACACCTTTTTGCTTTCCTTCATCCTGCCTGTCCCAAACCTTCTTCACCACATTGACCTCTGATTTTCTGCACGTGCCCAAACCATTGTAATCTGTTCTCTTTCACCTTTTCTGCAACTGGAGCTACATTGACCTCTGATCTTATATGCTTATTTCTTTGTCTATCCCACAGTGTGCATTATATCACCAATCTCAGGCACTTCATTTTCATAATCTCTAGCTCCCTCAACTGCTTTATCTTTACTGCCCAAGTTTCTGTACCATTCATTAGTACTGGCTGTACCACCTTACTTTTCAACTTCTTTGGCATTCTTCTGTCATAAACTGCACCTGACAGTCTGTGCCAGTTGGCTGCAGCACCTCTGACTCTAGCTTTGGCCCTTCTCATTTAGACTTCCCTTCTCCTAAACCACCCCTCCCAGATATCTGAAGTTAAACTGTTCCACTATTTTCTCTTCTCTCTCAGTTCTCATCTTCTTCTGATTTCCCCATTTGCTGCCATTATAACTGTCTTATCTGTACTCATTCATTCTATTGGCCTTGTGTTTTGCATTCTATTGCCCCTATCCTTTGCTGAGGGTCTTGCTCAGTCTGCCTGTAATGTCACATCATCTGTATACAGCAACTTTGTTGTTCTGTCCCCTCTGACCTGTTTGCTAATATAGTCCATCAGTAGACTCGGAGCTGAACCCTGATGCACACACACTTCCAATGCGAACTCCTCTGTGAGACAAAACATTATTTGTACTTGAGTCATGGGGTTCTTCACATGGCCTGCACTAATTCTACCAGTGTTTCTAGGGCTTTGAACCACCACACGACTGTCCAAATCAGCCTTTTCAGGATCTTGTTATATGCTTTCTCCAAGTCTAAGAATGTCCAGTTGGACTCTTTCCTCATTTCTAGTTTTTTCTCAAGTATCTGTCTCACTGCAAACATGAGGTCAGTTGTGCTGCATTCTGATCTAAATCCAAACTGCTCATCTCCCATCTTACTTTTTGCTACCCTGCATATTCATATATCAATCGCCCTGTTCAAAACATTCATGTAGAGTGGCAGGGATTTGATACCCTCTGTACTGACCACAGTTATAGATGCACCCTTTGTTCTTGTACAGTGACACCAGTATCCTTACTCTCCAGTCATCTGAGATACACGTTTCACTTTCTACTACTGTGAGAAGCTTCAGGGGCAATTTCTTCCTTATCTCAGCCAACATCTTGATGTTATCTGATGTGGCTTCATCTGAGCCTGCTGCTTTCTCCGACTTGATATTCCATAGTGCTAGTCTTACTTCTTCTATAGTGGGCTCCTCTTCTTCTTTCTTCAAAGGCTGTGTCCAAGGCAGTACAGCTTCTGTGTGGTTTTCTTCCTTCAAACACTGCTGGAAGTACTCCATCCGTCTACCTATGATGTCCTGTGGACTGGTCATCAAGTTATTGCTAGCATCTGACTATCTTCTTTATCTTTCTGTCTTTGCCTTGCAACCTGATACAGTTTCTTTGTGCCAACTGCTGAGTAACTTTCCAGAATCTGTTAGAGTGCCTCTGATGCCTTGTTCCTTGCTATTGCAACTCCTCTCTTAGCCTCTTTCTAGTATTCCTTCTTAGCCTGGTCCATCTTTTTTATATACCACTTTTTCCTGCACTCCATTCGTTTCATGACTTTCTGGACTTCTGCATCCCTGATGACTTTCTGGACTTCTGCATCCCACCACCAGCTTTCCTTATGTACCTTATTTCCATACCCGACTCAGCTGCATATCTGTTCTGTAGTCCTCACACATGCTGTTTTGAGGTGCTGCCATTCTTCTTAAAATCCATATATTTGCTGCTGTTGAGGTGCTGGAGCCTTGAGTAATTCCTTGAAACTCTGTGTTTTTTCAACAGTCAATTTCCAGGTCGTCAGCCTGGTTTCTGCTGACCTTAAATCCTTCTCTGTCAACTGCTTGCAGCCTATTGTGGCAAGCAGTGTTTTATGCTGTGGGCTCCACTGCCTTTTCTTACTAGCAGGAAGTTTACCTGAATTGCATATTGGCCACTGTTGTATGTAATCTTGTGACTGTCTCTCTTGCCAAACCATGTGTTGTCCTGCTTTATCTAGTATGTGTGTCTGAATGCTCAGTTTTCCTCACTATCACAACATTGTTGTGGGTCAAAGGCTGAGATGATGAATACTGCCCTATCATTAGATGGGAGTCTGATTATCATGTAGCTGTCACTAATTTTAATAGCATCCCACACTATCCTCTGAAGCCTCTACCTCACCACAATTCCCACACCATTTCTAGTCTGTCCATCCTACTGAGTAGTAGACTCTGGATCTCAATCCAAGTGACTTTGCTGCACTACCCTTCCATTTTGTCTCCTGGATACATGGGATGTTCAGCCTCTTCCTTATCATCCAGTTCCAAGCTGCATCCTGTCAGTGAACCTACATTGAGTGTAGCAATTCTTAGTTAATGTTTGTCAGGTTGATTAGTTTTACATCCAGCTTTTGCTCAACAGAGCTATCGCAGGTAACCCAAGCTGGGCAACTGGACACTGATCGGCAAGTAGGTTATAGGCACTCATGGCCAATAGGGGCACATACACCCCTCCCACAATTACAATGGGTCCCTGGTGTAAATTGTTGTAGGCTGGGGTCCTCAACACAGTTCTCAATGGCAAAAATCACCTACAGTTATATTTTTACATTGTTGACTAGCCCTGCCATGGCATGCAATCTGTGATCTGTGTTGTCCTATCTTGAGGATACTGCACACTACAGTAGATGCCCACAATAGTTGGTTTATACAACTCTACCCCCTATAGGGCACTATCTAGAATCTGTGCTATTGTCCACAGCTCCGCTATTGGCTGAGTTTGAGATGTAAATACTCAATATACCCCACAGAGACACAGGGGAGAACATGCAAACTCCAAACAAGCATTGGCTGGAGGTCAGGATGGAACCTTGTACCTTGCTTGGGAGGGAAATACCTTAACCATATGGCAAGTAGCATCTTGCCATGTGGTCTGTACACATTAATAGTGTGAAGGCTATGGAATCCTGGTATATTCACTGTTCAGAAACAAATTGGATGGAATGCTAAGCATAATTATCTTGCTTACTGTGTAGAGTATTAAGAAGAGTTTGACAAAGAACCATAGCAGAATAAGGATTCACAAAAGCTACAGCTATAACAGTAATACAAGATTAAGCTTGTATCATTTGCCATTTTAGAAAACTACCCTGGTTACTGCAATAAGTTTCTATTAAAAAAAAAAAAAAAACTCAGCTCACATACCCCGCCAGTTTATGTCATGACAACTTAAAAGTGCCCTGAAAAGGAAATATCTTTTTTATACTGATATGAGGACTGCTATCTTCATTGGTTTTGTAACATCCTTCAGTGACATTTTACCACAGAAGATTGCATAGATAGAAGACTGGTATAAATACAGGAAACCTACCAGAAAGATAATGCATTTTTTAAGTAGTGATTACTTTCCACAGATAAATATTAAACATATTTGGGCACTATGCAGATAGTTAATGTACACTTCTGATGATCTTGAGACAAAGCAGAAAAATTATCAAAGCTACTGAATAGAAAAAATGAAGTTTCTGATGGTCTTTAGCATAGTTTGGCTGTGCCACTCAGATGATACATTACTTCCTCACAACAATACAGGTAACATAACTTAAATGCATTTTAAGCATTATTACTGTTCTTGTTTCTACATTTGAATGCTCTTGGATTCTGTAAAGAAATATGTGACTTATCATATTCTCACTTAGCATTTTAAAATGTAAAACAATAGATTTTTTATATATTTTATCAGTATATCTAGAGGAAGTCTATAATAGCCAGAGAAAACTGACCACAACATTTAATTTAACTTGCAAACCAGGAGACATAAGTAACTTTTTATGGTTTCAAACAATAGCCACTGAAGAGGAGGGTGCTATTACAGGTCTGCATTCTACTTCAGTCTGCCTGGCAAAATATCAAAATTATGAGATAAATCAGAAGAATTGTTGACAGTTACAGTGACTAGATTCCTATTATTTACTAGAAACAATTGTATTTTCTTATTCTTAAACTTGAATGACATAAATTATGTTACTTCATGCTGTATGTTCACAATCCATTTAAAAACATGGCAATATTTTCAATCACATTAAAGTACTTCACATTTTATATAGTAGTTTTCTTATTTTTCCAGTGACAATTTGAACATTTTCTTTTATTTTGTCCATATTACTTAGATAATTTATTTGATTATTCTGTTTGAGTAGCCAGGGATTCTTATTGTAACAAATTGTTCAGGGAGACCATGCAAGTATGTACAGGAAAATGATTGACATGATTGCAATGTATTAAAAATGGAGCTAGTGGAGAGTTATAAAGCATGTAGGTACTAACCACTTTTATGTATCTGTCTGAAATCTGACTGAAATACCCAAATGCTGACATTGCTAAGATCAACAAGAAAAAGTCAACATAGCAAATGTCAACACATCCCTACTCATGTGCTGAGGAATAATCTTGGAGCATGCACATTAAAACAGCAAATAAAATGTCTAAAACATACTTTTATGCAGGGGGTCAAGTCTCCATGTACCCCCCCACACACACACACACAGTCCCTCATAATTCTAGATACTAACTCCAAGAAAGGATATATTCCCCAGTCAAGAGGATTATGCAGTTTTACAGACTTTTTGACTACCTGTTTTGTCAACCTAATCGTGTCAACAAAACAGATATTCACTTTAAACAAAATGTATCAAACCAGATTCTCCCATACATGCTGTAATACAGACACACACACACACACACACACACACACACACACACACACACACACACACACACACACACACACATTAACTCTAAAAAGCTGCCTTTCCACCAAAGGTTTATTTTTTCAGTATCCAGTTGCATATTATTTGACTGAACAATTCTGTTAATCAAAAACTGAAAAAGGGCAACCTAAATAAAAAGGCAGTTATACCTACTAGGCTTACCTGAAAGTAATAAATCATACAGATATAGAATTTAGAGAAATAGATAGATAGATAGATAGATAGATAGATAGATAGATAGATAGATAGAGAAACAACGTTGTGTTCACTAATAGTACCCAGAATGTTGCTAACATTAAAAGCACATATTTGTATAAGATAAAATATAACAATGCTATTATACTCTTGTCATATTAAAAGGATATTCAAACTTCGGACTTTTTCATGTCATCCTGTGCATTGATTGTGTCATCAGAAACCAACACTGTATTAAATAACGCTATGCAGTGGCAAAACACATACCCCAAGATTCAATAAAGCTTACACGGAGCGATTTTCTGTGTATGAATAGTGTAGCAGTTATACCACAGAATATGGCTGCTGAGAGATTCAGTAAACAAGGCTGGGGGTATGCACAAGCCTCCCAGCACTATTCTTACACAGACACCACTGAATAATGCTAATTACCTCATTTGCTGGTGAAAACCATGCAAATTAAGTGAATTAGCAATTCGGTATGCAGACAGTATCCGTGTCAGAACAGTGTCTGCTGCAGAAATGTATTTGGTCACTAACCATGTACATTTCTGCAAAAATAAAAACGGGGACAGCTCAAAGTAAAGTATGATCATTAGGCATGCCAATGGCCAAAGATATGGACACTGGCATGCAAAACCATTTCGAAATTATAAAAATTAAAGTTTGTTTGACCGATTTCAGATGTTTAAGCATAGAGCAGTGGCACGCAAATGAGATCGTGCAGAAAAAAAAATGTAAAAAGACAATTCTATGTGAAATATGAATTTTGCCATTATAGTGGGTAGCATGCAGAACCAAAACAAGAGCAGGTAGCACTGGTTACTAAGGACATAGGCTCCGGAGTAGTGGTGTAACAAGGGACTAAGGCAGTGAAGTATGCTAATGAGCTAAATTTATTGATTAGCAAAATGGTAGACCCTTTTCTGCATGCACCTAACGGTGTAGGAGCTATAATGCAGTGGTGTAAGCAGGAGAAGCCGCTGACATGAAAAGGGTCTGTGTCATGCTTGGTGTAAGCACATTGGAGCTCCAAAGATTCCATTTGAGCTTAGCTAAGCACAGCTAAGCAAGGGGGCGTCTCTGAGGCTGTACTTACTTATTCCATGAAATGAGGAGCATGTTCGTGTCCAGGGAAATGCAATTTCTGCTCAATAGTGTTTAGCTTAGCTAAACGGGTGTGTGCGGTGTGCACCGGGTCTTAAACAAAAGAAAAAGACAAAAACAAAAAAAACCCCCACAAAAATGATAGAACTGTTTACATTTGAGCAGTGGGGCTTAAAAGGGTCAGAAATGGGAAGAGAAAAAAAACAAAAAAAAAATGGGGAAACAGCAGAATAAAGGTAATCACGTACAAATAATACAGCTGGCAGGTGGAATGTATCACACAGGCAGCATCTGCAGCACACCAGTACAAACTATGCAAACACCTTTCAGTCTGTTTTTCCCACAAACCCTGCACAATTGGTGTACACAGTTGGGAATTTTAATCGACAAAATGTTAGGGGCTGCTGTCGCTTTTATACATCAGTATATGCTAGAGGCTGAGGGCGGTGAGGAGGACAATGTTAACAACTGCGAATGCCCCAGACCAAGGAGGAGGAGAAGAGTGTTCAGACCCAGGGTAACCTACCAGAGGCTACATGATCTGAAGATACTAGAGTGCTACAGGGTAGACAGTGACATACTTCAGCAACTCATCAAGCTATGCTGGCATCACCTCAGACCCAGAGCCAACAGAGAGGACCCCATCCCAGTGGATACCAAGGCATGTGTAGCCTTAAGAATACTAGCTACAGGTACTTTCCAAAGACCTACTGGGGACATCATGGGGGTCTCACAGGCATCTGCATCCAGAGTACTCCACCATTTCCTGGATGCCATGTTACCACATGCTGGTGGGCACATTTACTTCCCCAGCACCCCTGAGGAGAGGACCAGCAATATGCACCTCTTCCACAGTGTAGCAGATGACCCACAGGTACTAGGTGCTATAGGTTCATATGTTCATACTAGGCTATCTGCCCTAGGGCATTTACAAGCCTAGCCAGAGTGTGTTTGGCTTTCGCCACCCATTTTAAATGAATTTTGCTATGCCCTTTTTTGAGGTTAGTATACTGTGCCTCTGTCTAACAGTGAAACAGAAGTGATACCCGGGGTAAATCTACGATCTCCCATCCACTCATCAAAATTCCTCTTGAAGAGAGTCAATGAGGGACTCTGCCTAACCTGGACTGGGATTTTATTCCAGAGTGAAGGGAGCCTCTGGAATAGACTGCACGCACATCCACATCAAAGGGCCACCCGGTGAAGAAGGTAGGGTATATGTCAACAGCAAGGGCTTCCACTCCATCAACTGCCAGGTCATGTACAATACCCAGGGCATTATCATGAATGTGTGTGCTGGCAGCCCTGGAAGCTATCATGACTCCCACATCTGGCATGCCTCACAGCTGTACCAGGGATTTACCGGGGTGGACATGCCATATGGCCATCTTGTAGGGGATGCTGGTTATGCACTGGAACCGGTGGATGATGACACCTTTCAGAAATGTGCACACACACTCGCGCACACACACACACACACACACACACACACACACACACACACACACACACACACACACACACACACACACACACACACACACACACACACACACACACACACACACACACACACACACACACACACACACACATGCACACTGAAGAATGCCATAATGAGGCACACGCACAAACCATGATCATTATAGAGCACATGTTTAGGATGCTTAAGCCATGATTTCACTGTCTTGACATATCTGGTGGAGCCTTGCAGTAGTCACCAGCCACATGTGCACACATGTTCATAGCATGTGTCATGCTACACAATATGATCCTGTGGAAACAGCTGTGGCAGAAACATCCCAGGGAAGGACTACACAGCCCCCCCCCACCATTGCCAAGGTCTCCACAGGCATAGAGGGACTTGGAGGAGGAACTCCCTGAGCCTGCCCCTGTAGGCAGACAGAAGCATGCTCAGTATATGCAGGTCTTGGCAAATAGGCAATGCACAGCACACACACTGACACTGTAGCGACCTAGGGACTGACACCTCTCTCTGACTCACACACAAAGTAAAATGGATGCCACACACATCACACTACCTGTACCTTACCGTGTATAAGCTGTGTACTGCGTGCATCCCACATAGGCAGCCCTCAAGCACCATCCACACAACTGCCACAGGCACAAGGTAAGTCAGTCTTCTTAACAATAAATGAATGGAGTAGTATGTTCTGGTACTATATCTATGGTATTGCTGCATTCATGCAAGGGAATGGGGTGGCCTACTGGGATAACAGCAGACAACTGACAGCTATGTGGGACACCAGGAAATATTTGCTCAGTACTGGCAGTGCCACACTATGCAGTAGTACCAAGGTGACAAATCCCACTGCAGTATATGTGGGGGGACCAACTAACTGGGGGGATATAGGTCACAAGCATGGATGTCAATGTGGGGGGTGCCATACTCACCCCTCAGCCCCACCCAGCAAGTCAGCTGTAGGAAACCATAAATAAATGTTTGGCAAAGGCTCACAAATGGCAACAATGATGAAATACCCCCCCCCCCCCCGCTAAGACTTATACAGTGATATCACAGCAGGTCTTGCAGTTGCAGTAAGGCTCTGAAGGGTAAGAAGTCTGAAACCCAAATTTATGCCATTACAATCTAACCTGTGGTTTTTAGTGATATGCCTCTATTCTCCAAGACAGGACACAATACTATGCTAAATGGAACCAAACTGTAAAGCAAATATCAGCAGAGTCTGTGCAAATGTGTACCATTGACAGGTGTGCCCCCCCCCCACAACAAACCCATGTTTCCCCTAGAACTGCAGTAACATCTAAGTTTGTAGGGCAATAACAGTAGAGCACACATTGCCAGGGCTGTCCAAATCAACATGATAATGTGCTGCATGTCCACAATATGCAGGGGTCAATGAGCTATGTATACGTGTGGTTACTACTGTCAGGCTATGGCCAGCACTAACTCCCGGCTGTTGAATCTTAGTAGCCTAGGTACAGTACTGTGGTTGACAGGAAAATGTTCCAAGAAACGCAATGCCATCTATTTTGCATGTCAGCTACACCTATGGTAGGAGTTGTACACACTGTCCAGACGTCAATATCTGTCACTGCAGGGAAGCTGGACAGGTCATGGACAGGGGGCCACATATATGGACAGTACACAGCTTGGAGTAACCTACACAGTGCCTATCATACCTCTCAAGTGTACAGTCCTTTTGCAGAATGTCCAGAGGTTTGCATCATATTTGTGGTCTGTTTATCATGGAATAGTGGTTGTCTAGCAAATCACTCGCAAATCACAAAATTCTAAAGTCAGAAAATAATGACAGATTGTCGTGTCAGACTTCATATCCTATAGAAAACTGCATGCTAATGCAAACCCTGTTATCATATCACCCTTCTAGGTTTGTAAGGCCAATAGTTACAAATGTTCCCTATATTTAGGCCTTTGTCCCCAATGACTTATGGCCTTGTCCAGATGTTTGGCTTTAAAAAGTTGAGAGGTATGGTGACTAGTAGGAGAGAAGGTACATGTAGGTCAGTGTACTGACAGGTCATAAAAGGCTGCCACGCCACCTCACTGTGTCAGCACTGACAACATGTCACTGGCCAACATCCATACCCCTGGGATGACAGGTTGTCTCAGAAGGAGCACAAGTATCCTTGTATATCTGTTTTGCTTGTTCTAACATTCCATTTGTCTGCCAACTATTTGCAAAACAAGAAAGTGTCATGTCAAAACAGCAATGGCAGACAGCGGAGAAGCAGATGTCATACACATAAGAGAAAGCAGGCAAATACCAAACTTGTCTCCCAACTGTCTATGTTTGGCAGGACAGTAGTAACACTCTGTCCCCATGTGTGGGCCATTGTCTGACTGTCACATATGGGCCTGTCCAGATGTCAGTCTGTGACTGTTTGACAGCTAAGCCAACATGGTAGTCTCATAATAACATAGGAAGACAAACTGCCTGAGGACCACAGCAGATGTAGTCGTGCAATGATGGACAACCTGCTAAATAGGTACACTCCGAGGTTGAAGCCCATAACCTAGTGTGTGATGTTATGGCATTTACCCCATACATACCAGAATTACAAATACATAACAGCAGCCACTGTGGGCAAAGCCTGTGACTAGACTACAGAAGGACAAAGATGCACACATAAGGATAAGGAAAACACTGGCCAGACAAATGGGGAATGTGCACACCAGAACAAGTTGTGCAGTAACATAGGTGCCCTGCAGTGTATGGAGTCAGTAAACATCACCTGCAAATACACAACACACACCCACATAAGTGAAGGTCTGCAACAAACAAAAACTCAAACAAAGGACACCTCAGAGGTAAAAACATGTGAACTCCACAAACCTACACACCACAGACCATGCATAGTCCATACACCCAGGTCTCGCAAACACTAAGGCCTTACGAGACACCCAACATATCACTCATAGAAGACTCCACTGTGAGATACGCATATGTGCCACTCACCAGACAAGATAAGGAGAAAGTCACGGCTACCAGTCTGTCAGGTGCCATAATCTGCCAAATCACACATGCACTCAAGTCATCTCACAACAGATACAGGTATCACTCCGGCCTGGTCCATGGCAGTGTGAATGATGTCAGATGTACCTCCCTGGACTATAGGAAGACAGACATGACTCTGCTTGCTGAATATGTGTCCCATGCAGGTATGTCCCTAGCCTTAAGCAGCATTCTGCCATCACCCAGAATGATGGCTCAATACAAACAGAAAGTGATTGTCAGTAACACATAGCTCATTTACTGGCATCATCCTAGGGGGATCCACTGCTTGGCCGCCTGGGAACATATGATCGAGAGACCACACTGCTTTGCTACAGGTGGCTAACATCTGTCTCACTTGGCCTACAGGCCTCTGGCAAAGGCCCTTGCCTCACCCATAGTGCCTTTGTAGAGAAAGGCATGGGCTCCATACTACCAACATAAAACACCCAACAAACCCCAAATTAAAGGCCAGGCTGCTAAATGCTAGGAGCATACATCTCAACCACTTAGAGCAAGAAAGCTAGACAAAGCCATAAATAATTGGGGGGATAAAGGCCCAAATATAGGAACATTTTTTTAAATATTGCACTTACAAACCTAGAAAGTTGGTAGAATAACAGGTTTTGCATTAGCATGACTTGGCGGAAGGTTATGAATTCTGAAACACAAATGTCTGTCATTATTTACCAACATCAGTCTTTAATTATTTGCCACTAACTTGCCAGAAAAACACAAGTGTATGACAAATGGACAGAAAATATATAAACATCTGGACAATCTGTAAATAAATGTACAGATAAGAGGTATGCCAACACCAAGATATGACTGTCCAGGCAAGAAGAATACCACATAGGCAGGAGATTGCCCAGCCAGTATATCACCAAGGTGCTGGGCTGTTTACATAGCTTTGTCAGTCAATCGGCTGTAGCCACACCTCTCAACTGGACGAATTGTGCAAGAATGTCTATTTTTGGCTCATAATATTGGCCTGTGCATCATACATCTTGTATTTCTCTGGTAAATCACTGTGATGATCTGAGGATTTCTGTCAGTAGGTAATGACACAATACATTTCAGTGTCAGATATCATATATGTCAGAAAATGTCTGCTAAAACAAACCCTGTTACACTAGCAAACAGTCCACATTAATAAGAGCAATATGTACAGTATCACCTTATGTTTGGGCCATTGTCCCCTCAATTTGGCAGGCTATTGCCAGATCTAGCACATAAAACTGTAGAATGGTACAACAATCTCTGGAAAGGAGTCCCACTGTTACTATAAAAGGTCATACTGGGCATGCTCCTACACTTAGAAAATTACAGGCTATGTGTAAACCCACATCGGGCTATATAACTGTATTGTGCAAATATGTCCTTGCATACAGACAGCTATGTGCACCTAAACTGACTCTACTCACACCCATCAGACAGAATTACCATCGCCTAGCTGTAGGTGGCCCATATGTGATATATCTGCATCTGTTGTGTGTGATACACAGACATTCATATATGGACAACATATAACAATATTTAAAGTACACACACACATAGACATGGAGAAAAGAGAAACAGAAAGTGACAGAAACAGAGGGAGACATGCACACAGAGTGAGGCATAGACAGGGATAACCTGAAGGCATAGAGTGATGTCCTGCTGCGGGCAGCTGCATGCCATTTGCAACCAGACACATGCACTAGCATGAAGGTGAGCTCCAGTGTATAGTAGTACTGTGGTAGGGGTTGTAATAGGGGTAGTAATATCACACCATATGCCTTTGTGTGTGTGTGTGTGTGTCTGTTTGTAGGTTGAAGTATTATGAAACTTTTCCCATTCAGTACACGTCCCATTCCCCACTTTACAAGATTTGCTGATATCATTCACATTAAAAGTACCTTTGGACACTATACAACCCTATAAGCTCTGTGGAGCATGTGATAAATGCATAACACTATAATTCAAATAACTAGGTAAGTAGTGGTTCTAATCTCAATCCTGGCAAATGTAAGTGTGTGTGTGTGTGTGTGTGTGTGTGTGTGTGTGTGTGTGTGTGTGTGTGTGTGTGTGTGTGTGTGTGCATGTGTGTGTGTGCATGTGTGTGTGTGTGTGTGTGTGTGTGAGAGACAGAAAGAGAGAGAGAAAGAGAGAGCAATATCCTGTGTGTGTGTGTGTGTTTGTAGGTTAAAGATTATGAGGCTATTTATACCCAGTACACTTCCCATTGGCCTACTGTACCTGTCCTGCTGATGTCAGTCACCTTAAAAACAACTTTGGACAGCCCTCAGTCCTATAAGCTCTCTGGCCTGTGCGTTATAACTGTGAAATAGTATTGAACAAAAAATTAGATAGGCAGGAGTTATAATCAGTTCTGGCAAGTGTGTGTGTGTGTGTGTGTGTCTGTGTGTGTGTGTGTGTGTGTGTGTGTGTGTGTGTGTGTGTGTGTGTGTGTGTGTGTGTGTGTGTGTGTGTGTGTGTGTATGAGTGCGTGTGTGTTTGTAGGTTAAACATTAAGAGGCCATTCACACCCAGTACACTTCCCATTTGGTCTACTTTAGCTGTCCTGCTGATGTCTGTCACCGTGGAAGTACCTTTGGACAACCCTCAGCCCTATAAGCTCTGTGGTGCATGTGATAACCGTAGAACACTATAGCACCAAATAATTACATAGGTAGGGGTTCTAATCTCAGTCCTAGCAAATGTAAGTGTGTTTGTAGGTTAAATATTTTTAGGCCATTCACACCCAGTACACTTCCCATTGGCCTACTTTAGCTGTCCTGCTGATGTCAGTCACCTTAGAAGTACAGTTGGACAGCCCTCAGCCCTATAAGCTCCCTGGCACATGCAAAAGCTGAATAACAGTGTAGAACAAACAGATAGGCAGGGGTTCTAATCTCAGTTCTGCCAAATATATGTGTGTATTTGTGTTTGTAAGTGTGTATATTTGTAGATTAAAGTATTTTGAGGCCTTTCTCACCCAGTACAGCTCTCACTACCATATTTTACAAGGGCTGGTGATGTTATTCACCTTAGAAGTACCTTGGGATACTCTTCTGTAAGCTCCATGGTGTGTATAATAACTGCATAACACTGTAGTACTGATAAATAAATAGGTAGGGGTTTTAAACTCAATACTGGCAACTGCATTTGTGCAAGAACAGTCTCCTCTGTGTGTGTTTGGGTGTGAACCATATCCACTGGTGGATGGGTTTTTAAATTTTTAGGCATGTTCCACCCAGTACACATACCATTGGCCTCTTTACAAGGCCTGCTGAAGTTATCCACCGTAGAAGTACCTGTAGACACTCATCAGCCTTATAAGCTCTGTGGCGCATGCAATAAATATGTAATAGTATGGAATACATAAAAAGATAGTCAGGGATTCTAATCTCAGTTCTGGTGAATGTGTATTCATGTATTCATGTTTGTAAGTGCGTATACTCGTAGGTTAAAGTATTTTGAAGCCTTACTTACCCAGTACACCTCCCATTGCCATACTTTACAAGGGCTGGTGATGTTATTCACTTTACAGGTACCTTGGAAAACTATTCACCCTATAACCTCTGTAGCACATGTGATAACTGCGTAATACCATAGTACCAATAACTAGATAGGTAGAGGTTCTAATCTCAGTCCTGGCAAATGTGGGTAAACATTTTCGTAAGTGTGTATATTTGTAGGATACAGTATTCTGAGGCCTTACCCTCCCAGTACACTTCCCATTGTCATACTTTACAAGGGCTGGTGATATTATTCACCTTAGAAGAACCTTGAGACACTCTTCACCCTATAAGCTTAGTGGCATGTGTGAAAACTCCATAATAGCAATAGCTAGATAGGTAGGGGTCCTAAATTCAATACTAGCAATGGTGTGTGTGTGTGTGTGTGTGTGTGTGTGTGTGTGTGTGTGTGTGTGTGTGTGTGTGTGTGTGTGTGTGTGTGTGTGTGTGTATGTATGTCTGCATGAGAAGCATGTTCCCTCTGTGTGTTGGTTATACCATTTTAAGGCCTGTTGTCTCCCTCATCATGGCAATACTTTGCAGAACCAGTTAATGGCATCTACTGTACATGCACCATGTTAAACTGTACAGGCCATACCAGCCATCTGTAGATATGCATATGGAATATCCAGATGTTTGCAACCAATACGTTGTCTGTGACCCCTAACAATGGGCATTTATGAGACACATTGCCAAACTGTCACAGTCACTGTAGTGACAGACATGGAGGCAGCAGACCTCGTACCTGTCTGAAACGTAATGCTGATAGACAGTCTGTTACTCTATCACTGTATCACATCACCTTGCAGCAGTCTACCTGTGTTATGGCCACCAATATGCCTCCCAATCACTCAGAGACAGACATCTGGTGAATGCCATATGTGAAGCTGGGGCAAACAGCAAATATTGGGTACACCCATCACATATTGCTGTGACACACATGGGAAATAGATAGCAGAACAGGTCATGCAATTGAATGCACCTTCCAAAGGGTATGTGTTGTTACATGACAATAGCTGTCATTAACCTACAATGTCAGTCTGTCATGATTTTACTAGATGTTGGCCAGAAAACCACATGTTCATGACTGATGTGAAGAAATCATGTGTCAGAGATCAGGACAATCTGCACACATATGCAGATGTCACAGGTATGGGCAGCATCTGTACCCATACATCCCAAGCTGTTGGAGCAAGGAATGTTTGCAAAGCCATATATAATGAGGTGATAAATGACACATAATAGTGACACCTGTCAAATATTGCTCCTACAAAAATATAACAGTGATAGCATAACAGGGTTTGCATTAGCATAGATGGTCTGAATGGTATGAAGTGTGCAACTGATAATGTCTGCCATTATGTTATGACTGCAGCCCGCAATGGTTTGGCAACAATTTGACAGACAGACACAGGTGTATGAGAAAATGGACTACTGATATGTGGCATGCATCAGGACAGTCTGTGTAAACTGTACAGCTGAGAGGTATGTCTGAACCACCCTGCAGGTTGCAGTCCATGTTTGGCAAGGTGTAACCTGTGATGACAACTGAAACAGTTAAAAGAGGTCCCAGAACTGTGGGACAAGAAACTTATCATACAGGTCATGTAAAACATAACCAGGGTAATCAGGTAAAGTATGCCAAACACCAGATAAATGCAGAGACAGTCTCCATACACAAATCCAATTTTATTTAGTGCTTTCGTCTCAGGTCAACACTGAAACTTTATCAGAATAACATCCTATTCATCCTTGCCCTTAAAATACAGCTGACAATTAAACAATCAAATTTTTAAAAAGCCATTCCTAACTAATTCACTTGTTAATCAAATTGTGCCAACAAAAAATATAAGGGAGTATAAATACATTTCAAAAGCATACAAACACAAAAAACATTTAAAAGTTATCTTGTCAAGGCTCTGGTTTTAAGAATAGGCAAAATAGAGACCATATCATTAATACCAGGTTCATTCATAGCCATTACCATTTAAGCTCACGTCTCTCAATTTTAAGTTCCCAGCACCCACTTCTCGTACTTTTTGGTACTACCTCAAGAATTCCAAATTTATATTTTGTAAAACCTTCACAAGCCCTTGAATGTCTATATAATGCATTAGTTTCATTACTTTGAGAAATAGCATAATTGTGTTCATAAATTTGTCTTCTGAACACTCGCTCTGTCTTTCCTACGTAATAGTAAGAACAAATTTCACGAATTGCTAGGTAAACTATTCCCTTGGTTGAACAATTACCTTGCTTCAAGCTAATGTGTTGACTAATACTGGGTAAGTTTACACTCACCCCTTCAAGAATAAATCTACACTGTGAACAGCAACCACATTTTGTTGTGCCTTTTTCACTCATCCTAATTGTAGCCAGGTCATGTTCAAGCAAGAATTTAAGATTTTTACTTGTTTTTAACACAAATTTGGGACCATCCCCTAGAATTTTTATAAGGTCTTCATTGGAGTTGAATAACACCCACTATTTCTTCAAAATATTTTGTACTTCTTTGGTCCCATCACCATATTCAGTGATCATACTCTCACCATATCTATTCTTCTCATTTTTCTTCTTGAACTGAAATTGGTCATGACCAATTCCAAGTATGGGTTTAAATTTTGCCCCCCAAGAAAAACTAAATTCCTTGACTGTTCTTAGAATAAAATCTCTAGGGTATCCCTTATCCAGAAACATTTCAACAATAATGAACACCTCATTCCTAAAGGTGCCCCAACTGGAACACATTCTGGCCGCTCTAACCAATTGGCCTTTAAGAATGTTCTTTTTTGTAAACCTCAGATGATGGCTGTTGAAATCCAAGTAACTATTAGAAAAGGTATCTTTTCTATAAATAGTAGAAGCAAAAGTTGAATGTATAACATCCTTAGAAATAGTAACATCAAAATAGTCAATACTTGACTCAGAACTATTACTAGTAAACTTCAAAAATGAATCTAAATCATTTAGGTACTTGGCCAGGTCTTTCTCCCCCAGAGTATTATCCTTCCAAAGAATAAAAATATTGTCAAGGTAATGAAGGTAGAAAATCCATTAATCAGTGAATCTAGGGGTAAAAATGAAATTTTGCTCCCATGAGCACATTACTAAATTGACATATATGGAGGCACACCTGGCCTGCATAGCTACGCCTTTAACTTGCTTAAAATAACAACCGTCAAAGGTAAAAAAGTTGTTCTCCAAAATGTACTCCATCACACTCGATGTAAAATTAACCATTGTACAACTCGAGTTAGTTAATTTAGCAATCGCCTCAGTGAAAAGTTCCAAACCTTCATCGTGAGGAATAGAAGTAAATAGATCGATTATGTCCATCATGCAAAAAATAGCATTCGTTTTAAATAATTCTCTTTTAAACCTAGCAAGGAAATCCCAAGAGTCTCTTAAAATATAACTAATAGAAGAAACTGTGTTCTTTAAAAGATTATCGATAAAAACCCCCAATGGGTAGGTGAAACTGCCCTGAGCCGCTATAATAATTCTATAGGGAGTATTTGGAATATTTTTATATACCTTGGGTACCAAAGGCTTGTGGGATGGTGGGATGCTTGCTTCTTAAAAAATTATATAGGTCTTCCGAAATAATGCCCTGGAAAAGTGAGTCTTCTAAAAACAATTGCACTTTTCGATGGGCAATTCTTATTTAATTTAAAGAAACTTCAACATATTTCTCAGAATCATAAAAATTCTCCATCATGTTAGCACTGTAGTCAAAATTATCAGCTATCACCATCCCTCCCCCTTGTCAGGTTTCATAACACGAACTGTATCATCCTGCCTCAGTTCTCTTAAAATTGTACTCTCCTGTTTAGTTAAATTAAAACATTTTCTTTTTTCGACCCTAAAATCGCATGGGTGTCTTTAAAACATAATTGTTCAAACACACTAAGGGTAGGGTGGGACGATGTGTTAAAAGTACTTTTGCATTTAAAATTATTTCTCTGGTAATCCTCACCTTGTGCTTCACTGGGATTGTTATGAAACAGTAGTTTCAAGTTCAATTTCCTGGTGTATAACTTCATCTCTGTAATTTCCTGGTGTATAACTTAATCTCTGTCATAGTGTTGTGCAAACTAATTTTAGAACCTGGTATAAATTTAAAACTTTTTTTAAAAAGAGAAAAATGGTCTCTATTGATCTCCATTCCTGTGTAATTAAATATATTAAAATTGAGAGAAGTGAGCTTAAATGACAAATGTCATTAAATGCTGTGAATGAACCTGGTATTAATGAAATGGTCTCTGTTTTGCTTATTCTTAAAACCAGAACCTTGGTAAGATAATTTTAAATATTTTTTATGTATGTATGTTTTTTGAAGTATATTTATATACCCTTATATTTTTGTTGGCACAATTTGATTAACAAGTGAATTAGTTTGGAATGGCTTTTTAAAAAAAATAATTGTTTAATTGGCAGCTGTATTTTAAGGGCAAGAATTAATAGGTTGTTATTCTGATGAAGTTTTAGTATTGACCTGAGACAAAAGTGCTAAATAAAATTGTATTTGTGCATGGAGACTGTCTCTGCGTTTATCTGGTGTTTGGCATACTTCACCTCATTACCCTGGTTATGTTTTACAAGTTTTGATTTTCGAGGGTAATTTTGCCTTGTTTTTGTTCATGTCATACAGGTCAGTACTGATTGCATAGAGAAGTGATTGCACATCAGAAGCACCTAAATGTCATGCAAAAAACTGTAAGCTAAGGTAATGTCACACAAATAAGGTGTCATACTAGCATACCAGAGAGCATCCTGTATTTTACACATGCTGTGGGCATGCTATGTGCTGCCAACTGTCACATTACTACAGCTTGTGTCCCACACTCCACAACTGATAATGTCACACACACATTGAGTGTTGCCTATGTGTGTGCAATATGTAGACATGAGAAGGCCTTGGGACTACTGTGTGCCCACAAGATAGGTGAATCTGTTAGGGTTATGGTCATGGCCAGGCTTCTGAGGGACCTAGTGCCAGTACTCCAGTAACCTCCTCTGTATGTATGAGCCTGTGGTACTACATGACACGTGACATGTATGAAGGCTAGCTGTCTGTGACAAGGGGTATGTATGCAAGGTCACACTGTCTGCCAACAGTGTCCCTCACACACTGTTGCATGCATTCATAACTGGTAAACATGTACATATACAGCTGTACCTTTTGTTGAAGCATTTTTTGATTCAAGTACAGCATTCAGTCTTCTTGGGTAGGAGTCTATCAGCATGGCACATCTTGACTTGGCAATATTTGCCCACTCTTCCTTGCAAAAGGCCTCCAAATCTGTCAGACTGTGAGGGCATCTCTTGTGCACAGCCCTCCTCATGTCACTCCACAGATTTTCTATTGGATTTAGGTCTGGGCGCTGGCTGGGCCATTCCAAAACTTTAATTGTCTTCTGGTGAAGCCATTTTTTTGTTGATTTGGATGTATGCTTTGAGTCATTGTCATGTTGAAAGGTGAAATTCCTCTTCATCTTCAGCTTTCTAGCAGACGCCTGAAGGCTTTGGGCCAAAAGTGACTGGGTATTTGGAACTGTTCATAATTCCCTCCATCTTGACTAAAACCTCATTTCCAGCTTATGAAAAGCAACCCATAGCATGACACTGCCACCACCATGCTTCACTGTAGGGATGGTGTTCTTTTGGTGTTGCGAAGTGTTGTTTTTGTGCCAAATGTACCTTTTGGAATTGTGGCCACAAAGTTCAACCTTGGTCTCATTAGACCATAACACATTTTCCTACATGCTTTTGGGAGACTTGATGTATTGTTTTGCCAGGCCTGGATGTTTCTCTGTGTAAGAAAAGCCTTCCATCTTCCAACCCTACCCCATAACTCAGACATATTGGAGAATACTGGAGATTGTTGTCACATGTAGTACACAACCAGTACTTGCCAGAAATTGCTGCAATTCCTTCAGTGATGCAGCCTCCCTGACCAGTTTTTGTCTTGCTTTTCATCAATTTTGGAGGGACGTCCAGTTTTTTGCAACGTCATTGTGTCCCATATTTTCTCCACTTTTTGATGACTGTCTTCACTGTGTTCCATGGTATATCCAATGCTGTGGAAATGTTTTTGTATCCTTGGCCTGACTGATACCTTTCAACAATGAGATCACTTTGATGCTTTGTAAGCTCTCTGTGAACCATGGCTTTTGCTGTAGCAAGCAACTGAGTAAATGTCAGAAAAATCCTACTAGGACAGCTGAACATTATTTGGAGTTACTCCAAGTCTCTTGAATTGATGGCAGGTGTGTACCCAAGAAGACTGAATGCTGTAATTAAATCAAAAGGTGCTTCAAAAATGTATTAGTTTAAGGGTGTGCACACTTATGCAACCAGCTTATTGTACGTTTTTTATTTTACATATTTGTCCCCTAACAGATTTGTTTGTTTTTCAGTTGAATTGTACAGGTTATAGGTCACATTAAAGGTGGGAAAAGATTTGAAATTATGTATTGTGGTCTCATTTCTTTATATCACAAAACCATGGCATTTTAACAGGGGTGTGTGCACTTTTCATATTATATTCACTGTATAAGAGTAATATTTAAAATATGTCCCTATTTGTTGGCATTTGTCCCTACTTTGTGTCAGTCTTTGTTCAGATTTCTTGCACTGACAGGTTGTGAGGTATGGTACAGAAATGTTACATCTCCTGCAAATGGGCCACTGTGATGACCACTGTGATGCAATGCAGTTAACCCCACCACAAGTGAACATGCACATATCACAATATGGCTAAGATTAACAGTTGTGTGAATGGTAAAATGCATGCCCTTAAAATGCCTGGGGTATTGGTGAGCCACAACAGGACAATTCCATACTCAACAGCTTCAGGCTGCTGTTCCGCATCCAGACCAGAGGGACCTATGTAGTTGTAGGAGAAAGGTATTGTCAGCAAACTCACATATGACATTGGTACAAGATGAATGCTGCTTTTCTGCACATGTACAGTACAAGCTCCGATACTACACAATTTGATGTCCTTCACCATAGACGTGCACTTCTGTGCATTACAAAATCCCACCCATAATTGTGTTTTGAACTGACATATGTGTCTAGATACTCTATGGATGCAAGTTTGGCTGCTACAGTAGTTAATTGATGTCCACTGGGGACTTACATGGATGCTCCTCACCTGTTGTCTAGGTGGCACCCACCTCCACAACATGGGTGTGTTGACTTGGTTGTTGGTGAGTGGTGGCTGCCACAAGGTTGGCAAAGGAGCTCCTCAGAAGGTGTAAGTGGGACCTGCATAGCAGGACCCCCACCTGTGGCTGTACGGTCCCTGGCCATGGCAGCAGCCCTTGGCCAGGTATGACGGATGAGGTCAGTTGCATGATGCCTGACTTGTTCATATGTGCGTGCATGCTGGTCCACTTCATTTATCCTGCTGACAAGGTCATCCCACAGGGCAGTCTGTTCCCGCAGATGCTGTTGGCTATGGCCAAACATTACCCCTTGGTGCTGTAAGATGGAGTCGATAATTGCTGCTGTTGTTTCAGTTTCTGTGTAGGGTGGTTGTTTAGCATGCTGAATTCCACCTGGAAGACATAAACAGGGAAACACATCACAGGACCTCATACACTGGTCAGCATTATTTACAGAACCTGCACATCAACATTGACTAGCACCAGCCACCACTTACGGCCACATCATACCCTTGTCATCTATCAGCACAGTATGAGCTTGCATTGCACTCCTGGTCCTATGTGTCATGTTCCCCCCAATGAGGGCCAATAAATTGCATAATCTTCCATTCATCATTCACTTTTATGTAGCGGGATAAAAGAGGCCATTTTCCATGCAGATGGGATGTTGCTGGTGCTCAGGCTTTGTTTGACTACAGTGTGTAATGGAACTGAGAGAACATGCCTGAGGTCATGTAGGATGCAGACAGGGATGTTATCAGGTCCCATGGAGACCTTATTTTGTTGCCTTTGAGTAGGCATTATGGACCTGCTCCCTGATGATGAGGGGAGGGGTGTGGGTGCTGTGCATATCCACCTATACTGATGGGGAATGGGGGGGGGCTGACATTTTCAGTTAACCTGTCTGCAGTGGGTTGGCTATAGCTGTGGCATGTGTGTATGTGGTGTGAATGACCACCAGTACAGGGTGGGTTGAGTTGTTGCCTCTGAGATTGAAGACGTATGTGAAAAGGACCTTGTGATTGGCCTTGGTGAATGTGTTCAATTTGTACTCATAGTTAGCCTTACAGTGATTTACCTGTGACCTTATATGTTTGTTCAGACAAAGGTGGACTTGCTTCCAAGTTGGTGCCAGCTCCTACTTGGACCCGTACAGCCAATATAGTGACCTATGATGTGGTTTGTGTATTGCTGCTGTCCACTACCTTAGTGGAGGCGGGTTTTACAAGTCAGGTATTGCTGAGTCCATACAGCTATGTAGGTGCTCATACAGATGTTTGTAGTAGGCATGGTACGAGGTCATAACACAGTTGGGCACTTTTCCAATTTCAACCTGACAATCATACTTATTCTAGTACCCATTTCTGTGTCAGGGCAATGCAACAACCAGTAACGGTAGACATTTATGTCTGTTGGATGCACTGAAACTAAGATTACACATGTGTACAACATTTACAGCTTATTTACCTGATGTTTAGCAACTCATGTTTGTTATTTTGAGGCTTACAGCTACACCTAATCATACATACATGTGCACAGGTAATACCTGATATACATTTCTGTTCTATGTCAGTATTGCAGACTGTATTTACATTCTTGCTGCTCAGTCATACCTCTCAACCTGTTGGAGCAGGACATCTGGACAATGACACACATAAATGGCGGGCAATGGCCCAGAATTAGTGACACTTTATTAATATTGCTGTAACATACTTAAGTCAGTTGATAGCACAGTAGGCTTTGCATTCACAGGAATACCATGGAAGATGTCCGACATTCATATGTATGCTATTATATTCTGATGTCAGTCTTCTCAGATTTGGTAATGATTTGCCAGACATAACACAACTCTATGAGTAAATGACTACAAATATGATGCACACATGTGGTCAGTGTGGAGAACACTGGACAGCTGAATGCTATGAGCTCAGTATATCCCATGCAGTCCAACACACACTTCTGCGACAGCAGTTTACTATGCACATACCCTGTGTAGGTCTCTTAGATTTGTAAGACAAGCATGTGTGTCATAGTGGTATTTACACGTGACATATGGATATTTAAAACATCCCACTAGCTGGCCTGGCAGTGTCACAGTTAGTATTGTTCAACAGACACTCCAGTAGTAGTCATATGTGAGCTAACCTTTCCTGGGGTGGCTCAGGGGCCAGAGCTGTGATCTATGTCACTGCAGACAGAGCCAGATGTGATGGCCATAGGTGCAGATCAGCAATACTTCAGTACAGCAAGTCTTGTTGAGACATATTTGTTTAACTTCCTATTTCCCATTATTGCATACCCCCCTTTTGCATTCTGTTACATCCTTACTTGTTTGACATACTTGTTTTTTTTTTAAGTATTCTTGAAGTTTCTCTCTCTCTCTCTCTCTCTCTCTGTCTAACCATGTAGAGGAATAGACCTGTTTTGCATAGCTTGCCTTTTGTAGGTAATGCTCATGAGCAGGTAATGGCCTGTGTACCAGTTGGTGTCCTCCACTTGTTAATTGCATGCAGAACAGCTGTGTTGTTATTCCAATAGCCAATGGCATGGCAACACACTCCTATAATTGAGTACTTCATGTGGGCATTGCCCCTTTTCTTTGCCTGTGAGGGGGACATCATGGACGTGCTACAGCATCACAGATGGTAGGTGGAAATACCTGATACAAGAAGACATGTGGAGACAGCCCAACAAAATGGGGAATGGGGTTCCAGACTTAGGGACAGAATGTAAGTATTGCTGTTATAGAGTTGGAATAATGCTAGTTTAACAAGGTTTGTCTGGAAAAGCATTTTCTGCATAATTGCAAGTCTGCCAGTGTTATGTAGATGACAGAACTCTCAACTGTAGGGCTATTCACAGAATGGCCAGAGGTTTGCCTGTTATGTTTGGGCTGTTCTGCAGACAGTTTTTGTCCTTGACAAATAAGTAGGATACTCTGGGGATTGCAATCAGTAAATGCTAA
>NC_056730.1:502360590-502425590 GCF_019279795.1 Protopterus annectens | reverse complement strand
CTGTCTGTTTCTCTTCCCCACATCTCAGTGTGTGTTTGTTTGACATAGTGTGTTGGCCTTGGATATGTGTGAGTATTCCTAACTAATGTGTGTACAAAGCAAGAATGGTGTACAATTTGGTGTGTGCACAGACACCTGTGACTGACAGATATGTATAGTCCACTGTGTTGTCAGACATGGGCTTAATTTTTCTAAGTGTAGGAGCATGTCCAGTATGACCTTCTATATTGACTGTGTAAATCCATTCCAAGTAGGGTTGTACTCCAGTCCAGGGTTTGGTGTTCTACACATAGGTTCATAGGTTGATACTAGGCTATCTGCTCTAGGGCATTTATAAGCCTAGCCAGAGTGTGTTTGGCTTTCGCCACCCTTTTAGATTAGTTGACTGTGCCTCTGTATAGTAGGTCACAGATGATAGCCCTTTTAAGGTTAGTTTACTGTGCCTCTGTCTAGTAGGGACACAGAAGAGATCCCAGGGGTAAACCTACAATCTCCCATCCACTCGTCAAGATTTCTCTTGAAGAGGGTCATTGAAGGGCTCTGCCTAACATGGATTGGGATTTTGTTCCAGAGTGAGAGGAGCCTCTGGGATATGAATCTGTCCCTCCAGCATGTCCTATTTCTTTCTGTGCTGAGGTTTACGTCCCTGGGGCATGTAGCTCTA
The DNA here is from genome assembly GCF_019279795.1 of Protopterus annectens. Classification (NCBI taxonomy): domain Eukaryota; kingdom Metazoa; phylum Chordata; order Ceratodontiformes; family Protopteridae; genus Protopterus; species Protopterus annectens. The sequence goes on along the minus strand of NC_056730.1, from coordinate 502,424,926 downwards.
AGGGATTTGGATTTCTTGAGGTGGAGCATGTCCATTAATTCTGGGTTGGACATGGCTTTATATGTCAGGCACAGATCACCTCTGAGTAGGCGGTAAGCAACTGAGTAGAGCTGGAGTTTCTTTAGCCTAACTGCGTAGGTCATCTGTTTGAGTCCCTTGATCCTCTTGGTGAGGTACTTTTGGGGTCTCTCCAGTTGTTGCAGGTGTCTGGTAAGGTACATCCCGAATGGGGCAATGTATTCAATTATGGGCCTGATGAGTGATGAGTAGAGGGGCACAATGACCTCTCTTGATCTAGATGTGAACCCTTTCGTGATAAGGTAGGCTATGTAGAAGGTCTTTCTAACCACTTTGGCAACGTGATTGTCAAAGGAGAGATTGCTATCTACTTGGGTCTCCAAATCCCTAATTACTTCAGATTTAATGGATTACCACCTATGTGGTAATTTGTGGGCACTTTGTTTTTCCCAAAGGGGATGATTATGCACTTTTTGGCATTTAGCTTTAGGCCATGGCTATGGCACCAGTTATCCGTCTCTGTGAGACCCTTTTGGAGTATGTTTGTGTCAGTTGGTGAGTCGATTATGGCACCCAGTTTGCAGTCATCTGTGGTCAGCCATAGTTCTCCCATGTTAGCCTGTACCTCAGAGAAATATATACCAACAAGAGAGGTCCCAGGACTGAGCCTTGTGGGATGTCACTTGTAACTGGTTTAGAGTCTGACATGGTACCTGCAATTCTGACCACGTGGGTTCTATCCCTGAGCCAGTTTGTAACCCATCTTGTGACATAGGGGTTGATATTTAAGCTGGTGAGCTTATTTATGATGCCCGAGTGGGGTATTGTGTTGAAGGCTTTTGCAAGGTCCAGGTAGGCTGTGTGGACTACCTTCCCTTCATCTATGGCCTTGGTGACTGTTTCAAAGAAGTCAACCAGGTTCAAGAGGCAAGATCTGCCCTTAACAAAGCCAAATTGGGTAGGATCCAGTGTTTGGAGGTTCCAAATGTCTTTGTTTGAGTTCCATGATGATATGCTCCATAGCTTTGCAGACCAGGCTAGTCAGGCTTATAGGGCAATAGTTTCTGGGGTCCGTTGTGGCACCACCTTTGTAGAGTGGGACCACTGTTGCTGTACACCATTCCTTGGTTACATATCCTGTAGTAAGGCTGAGATTGAACAGTGACTTTATGTGAGGGTTCAGTTCTTCTTGAGCTCATGTAAGACACAGCCTGGGACACCGTCTGGTCCCAGTGATGCTGTGTTTTTGCTTTGGAGAGGGCAGCTCTCACCTGTACATCTGTGATGTCAGGGAGGCTACACTCTGTCGGGATAGACATTTGCTCTTTTGGGTGGGAAGGGGGGGGGGTTTGCACTGAACCTGTCTGCCAGGATTTTGGCAATGTCTGTGGGTTCAGTGTATTTTTTGTCATTTTGCACTAACTCAGAGCATATCTGGGAGTTGCCACCCAGGTTTCTGACATAACTAACAAAGGCCTTGTGATTATCTTTAGTGTCTTGTGCAATATTTCTTTTGAAGCTGGCCTTAGATGATTTTATGAGGGATCGTAGTTTCTTGCTAGTACTGATCAGAGATGCCTTCCCTTTTTGGGATTTTGCTCTATCATGTAGTAGCTTCCCCTTCTGTTGTATAGCTTATTTATGGCTGGGGTCCACCAGACAGGTCTCCTTCCTTTGGAGGAGTGAGTCTTTGTTTTATTTGGGATAGCACAATCCATGCATTCCTGTAGGTGTCCATAGAATGCGTTTGTAAAGGATTCTGCAGTTTGGACCATATTTTCCACTGGCCCGGGGGCTTTGAAGCATTCCACCTCAGTTTTGAGAAGTGTGAAGTTTGCTTTTGAGAAGTTCTTCACCATGGTTTCCTTGGCTGGGGGTGGCGATGGGATATGGATGTCCAGTGAAATTAATTTATGCTCAGATCTTACCAATGAGCGGTATACCTCTGGTATGGAACATAGAGTCCTCATGTTGGTGATGATCAGGTCCAATATGTTTTCCCCTCTTGTGGGAGTGGTGTCCATTTGTTCCATAGCATTTGAGTTTATAAATTCTAGGAACCGTTGGGCGAGGGTGTCGGGGCTTGAGTAGTGCTCCCAGTCTATGTTTGGGTAGTTGAAGTCACCCAATATAATGGTGTTTGGAGAGACCTTCATATTCTCTAGTGTTCTCAGGAAAGCCGAGTGGGGTTCCTGAGTTTGGGAGGGTGGTCTGTAGCAGGCTACAAACTGAAAGGCAGTTTTGCCCACTGTTAGTTGCACATGGATGGTCTCCAATGCTTTGTGCAGTGCCACTAACATGGAGGTGTGGGTATCTTTGATGAATATGGATACCCCCCCTTTTGTGGTTCAGTCCGAGTTTTGGGGCCGAAAAGCATGGTATGAGGTATAACCTGGTAGTGCTGGGGTGCTCTCAGGAGCCTTGAACCAGGTTTCCATTACTGCACAGATATCGATATTCTCCATACTGAGGAGAGCCTCGAGTGCGTGCATCTTGAGGTTTAGACTTCTGGCGTTGAGCAGCATTACCCTTAGTTTCTTTTTCCTTGTGTTGTCTATGGAGGTGGGTTTGTCTTTTGAGCCTTGCTTAAAAAAGGCACTATGGGGGTGGCAAGAGCCTTAGCCAGTATTCAAAAGCCCAGGGTTGACAGGTGCAAGCCGTCCCTAGTGAAGCGATGTGGCTTGTCGAGCATGTCATCCCAGGCTGACAGACACTGGATCCCCTTTGAATGACACCAATACTTTAGCCAATTGTTAAAATTGATCATTTTGTCTTTATACTGTGGCATCATTCTTGGTGAGGGTAAGATGGTACTCAAGGTCAGGGTCATACTGGCCTGGGCTACATGATCAGAGAGCTCCTCTATGTCTCTTTTCATGTAGTCCAGGGAGGTACATCTCAAGTCATTCACACCAACATGGACAATGACGGAGTCATATTTGTACTTGCTTTGGAGTGACCTGAGTGCTTGTGTTATGTGGTGGATCCTGGCACCCAACAGGCAGCTTACAGTGACCTTCTCCTTGTTCAGCCGGTGAGTGGGACGCCAGTGTGTCTGACAATAGTCACCTATTACAAGTGTATTAGTTGTGTTTAGCCTTAAGGGCTGTGACTGTGTGGCACACTGACTTTGTGAACTATGTGATACGTGGGTATTGTTGTGGGGTATCGGTTGCTTGGCTGTCTGCTTTGGAGGTCTCTGCTGCTTGGGCAGATTTTTATTTAGAGCCACTGAGTATATTTTTGTGTGTTTATGTGTTTGGTTTGCTGTTGCAATAGGTCTATGTGAGACTGGATTTGTGGTGTGTGTGGTTACCTTCTCCTCCTGACTGACTGCACCAGTACTGGGTTGAGAGAGCTCAGCCTCCAGTTTGGCTATATAGTTGCATCTCTCACATATATTTGAGCTTGTTGGAAGGAGGAGAGGATGGTCTGTGTACATAAGGCAGTTGTAACATTGCCTAAAGATTTCCAGATTCACCAGCTGGACTGGAGAGTAAACCCGAAAGTGACTTTTGGACATGCCAGAATAGTATAAGGAACTACTTTTTGACTGATTAAAAAGGACCAATAGGGAGCCAAGTACTTAAAGGGAGTATAAGAGGGTGTAGTGCTTTAGTTTATTAGTGCTTACTTATAAGATTACTTATACGAGCAACTGCAAGGCTTTAGAGTGAAAACAGAATGCTTACTTTGAGATTTAGAACAGTTCTAAGGGAAAAAGTTAAGAGCAGACTTTCTGGAGCTGGGAATACTTTAAACCCGTTTAAGCGGTGCTGCCCGATGCTGCGCTATGCACATAATCACGCAAAACCTCGCAAATGTGGGTTTTAAAGCAGCGAAACTGAAAAAGATAGGAATTGACCCAAAACAGCCAATAAGCTACTAGTTTCAGGGCTGAGACTACTCCTCCAGGGACTGATAGGCTGCTCAAAGCTCCCCACTCTTACTGGTGAACAGAGAAACTTCCTCCTATCCAAGTAAGGATATGGGCAACACAGGAAACTATACCACAGTCCGGAATTCAGCAAAACCTGAAATCTCACCTAATCTAGTTCAGCAAAGGCGGGAAAAGAGAATATTTTTTGTTTTTTTTCAGGAAACAGCAGAAAAACACACAGAAAACACTGTAAATGCTATAACCAGGCTAGCACTTTAGTGTGTAGCCTACAACAGTTATACAATACAAAACGACTTAAATTGATATAAAACAAGTGCAAAACTGTAAAAGCAGAAGGCAAATGCAATTTAAACTTTTAAAGCACAGATCAGTTAGAAATTTGCTTTTAGGGGAAAAGGCAGTCGGAGCAACAAAACAGATAAAAAATACTTAAATCTGAAAAGTCTCTTTTGGGTCTCTCTGTTGCCTGTATCACTCTGCAGGACACCATGAGGAGCTGTGCAGAGTTGTATACAATAACAAACTTTTTAAATCACAGATTCGCTAAAAAAAACTGGCATTTTAGGCAGAATTAGTTAAGACAGCAAGAAAAGCAGAAAAGTGATACTTAATCACTCCAAAGTCACTCTCTGCTGCTGTAGACTCTGCAGAACACCTGGAAGGCACTTGCTGAGTGGAATACAAGCGTAAAAACTGTGCAAATGAGGTTTTTATAGCAGGGAAGTGAAAGAGAGATAAATTAGCCCAAAATGGCCAATAAACTACTAATGTCTGGGCTGAAACCACTCCTCCAGGGACAGATAGGCTGCTCAAAGCTCCCCTCTCTCAGAGGTGAACAGAGAAACTTCCTTCTATCCAAGTAAGGTAATGGCAACACAGAAACTTGTAACACAGCCCTGGATTCAGCAATAACCTGAAAACTGGACTATACTAGTTCAGAAAGGCGGGAAACAAGTATATAATTTATTTCTGAAAATAGAGCAGATACAATCAAAATTAGCCCAAAAAGGCCAATAAACTACTAACTTCTGGGCTGAAACCACTCCTCCAGGGACAGATAGCCTTCTCAAAGCTCCCCTCTCTCACAGGTGAACAGAGAAACTTCCTTCTATCCAAGTAAGGTATTGGCAACACAGAAACTTGTAACACAGCCCTGAATTCAACAGTAACATATATACATATATATAAAGTCAGTAACACACATGGATGCTACCATTTACTGAATGCAATCATCAGAGCATGTTACTGCATTTATAAAGACAGAAAATGTGTGAGTAACACACCACATCTTCTTCTTTAAGCTTTTCCTGGTTAAGGGTTGCCAAAGCAGATCACGTGTCCGCTCATGATTGGCAGTGGAGTTTTACAGTGTCAAGCTGCCAACCCGGCACCCAGCCTTCCATGGAAGGCACACACACACATGCACTCAAGCCTAGGGCCAGTTTAGTTTACCCAATCCACCTACAGCATGTCTTTGCGATGTGTGAGGAAACCAGAGCACCCAGTGGAAACCCACATGACCACAGGGAGGACATGCAGACTCTACACAGAAGGCACCCCAGCTGAGGACTGAACCAGAGAACCTCTTGTTGTGAGGTGGCAATGCTAACTGATGTACCACTGTGGCCGCCCAGTAACACACCACATCTAAGACTCCACACTCTGACCAGTCTGCAGATAGCCCTACAGGTGAGAGTTTTCTCAACCACATAACACTGTCATGCCAGACCAAACCCTGTCAAACCAACATTACTTCAAATATAGAACAGCAAAACTTACATTCTGACACCATGTCTGGAACATCCGCCTCCAGTTTGTTGGCCTGTCTCTACAGTGTCTGTTGTAAGAGGTGTTTCCAACTACCCTCTGTGATGCTGTTTTCCAGACACCTGCATGAAGTCCAGCTCACAGTGAAGGAAAAGGGCCAACATCCACATGAAGTGCTTAGTTATAGGAGTGTGTTTCCATGCAATTGGCTATAGGAATGATACCACAGCTGCTCTATATGCAATTAGCAAGTGAGGGACTCCAATTCGTGCACAGCCCATCAGCTGATCATGAGCATTACCTACAAAAGCTAAGCTGCTGCCTATGCAAAATAGAAGTATTTTTCCACATCTACCATAGAGGGAGAGAAAGAAAGAAAGAAAGAAAGAAAGAAAGAAAGAAAGAAAGAGAGAAAGAGAGAGAGAAAGGGAAAAAGAGAAAGAGAAAGAAGAAAAGAAAAGAAAGAAGAAAGAAAGAGAGTGTTTGTGTATGATCCATGGGTGGAGAGTGGTTTCTGGGTATTATAATGGTTGCCTGTATTGATCACTAATCCATACTGTCACATAGTCATTGTACATGGCAGTAGACGTTTATGGCGGTGGATTGTCTATGACAACCCCTATAGCGTTTGACAACTGTTGGCCTTGAAATGTGGACATTGGGACATATAGGTCCTCAATATAATAATGTAGCAAAACCCACATCACAATGGATCCTGTTATTACACAATCACCCTAAAACCCACACAGGATACTGATGATATATACACACAAACACACCCACTTGCCAGCACTAAGTTTCAAACCCCTACTTAGCTATGTATTGCTTTTACAGTGTTGTGCATTTATCGCACGTGCCACAGAGATTAAATGCTGGAGAGCTGTCCAAAGTTATCTTTGAAGGTGAGTGACATCAACAGCAGTGCTAAAAGAGGGTGAGGGAAGTGTAGTAAGCATGGATCTCTACAAAGTCACATGTTAACAAAGACACACACACACTCTCTCACACAAACACACACATTGTCACTGTTGCCAGGACCAGGATTAGAACTCCTACCTAACTAGTTTGCTACACTGATATTATGCAGTTATCACAAGTGCCACAGAGCTTATATGTTGGAGAACTGTCCAAAGGTATCTTTGAAGGTGAGTGACATCAGCAACAGTGGTAAATTAGGGGTAAGGGAAGTGTAGTAAGTGTGAATGTCCACAAAATCAGATGTCAACAAAAACATACACACTCCGTCTCACATAAACATTATCACAGTTGCCAGGACCAGAATAAGAACTCCTACCTAACTAGTTTGCTACACAATCACAAGCGTCATGGAGCTTATGTTGGAGAGCTGCCCAAAGGTATCTTTGAATGTGAGTGACATCAGCAGCAGTGCTAAATGAAGTCCACAAAACCAGGTGCCAACAAGGACAAACACACTCTCTCACACAAACACACACATTATCACAGCTGCCAGAACCAGGATTAGAATTCCTACCTAACTAGTTTGCTACACTACAATATTACACAGTTATTCCAAATGCCACAGAGCTTATAGGGCTGAGATTTGGCTGATGGTTTATTTCAAGGTGACTGACATCAGCAGGAGTGCTAACATGGGCAATGGGAAGTGCAGTGCGTGTGAATGGGCCATAAATCATTCCTCTGGAAGCACACGCACACACACACACACACACACACACACACACACACACACACACACACACACACACACACACACACACACACACACACACACACACACACACATGGCTTTACATTTTACAGGAATACAAATGCTACATGAATACTGATTTGTACTATCATGTTACACAGTTATTACAAGCACCACAGACACTACAGGGCTGAGAGCTACCAAAAGGAATGTCCACAGTGATTGAAATCAACACGTGATATTGGCCAATTGGATGTGTAGTGGGTGGGACAGGCCTCATGATGGAAATCTCTCTTTCACTGTCTGTTTCTCTTCCCACATCTCAGTGTGTGTTTGTTTGACATAGTGTGTTGGCCTTGGATATGTGTGAGTATTCCTAACTAATGTGTGTACAAAGCAAGAATGGTGTACAATTTGGTGTGTGCACAGACACCTGTGACTGACAGATATGTATAGTCCACTGTGTTGTCAGACATGGGCTTAATTTTTCTAAGTGTAGGAGCATGTCCAGTATGACCTTCTATATTGACTGTGTAAATCCATTCCAAGTAGGGTTGTACTCCAGTCCAGGGTTTGGTGTTCTACACATAGGTTCATAGGTTGATACTAGGCTATCTGCTCTAGGGCATTTATAAGCCTAGCCAGAGTGTGTTTGGCTTTCGCCACCCTTTTAGATTAGTTGACTGTGCCTCTGTATAGTAGGTCACAGATGATAGCCCTTTTAAGGTTAGTTTACTGTGCCTCTGTCTAGTAGGGACACAGAAGAGATCCCAGGGGTAAACCTACAATCTCCCATCCACTCGTCAAGATTTCTCTTGAAGAGGGTCATTGAAGGGCTCTGCCTAACATGGATTGGGATTTTGTTCCAGAGTGAGAGGAGCCTCTGGGATATGAATCTGTCCCTCCAGCATGTCCTATTTCTTTCTGTGCTGAGGTTTACGTCCCTGGGGCATGTAGCTCTAAGGGATTTGGATTTCTTGAGGTGGAGCATGTCCATTAATTCTGGGTTGGACATGGCTTTATATGTCAGGCACAGATCACCTCTGAGTAGGCGGTAAGCAACTGAGTAGAGCTGGAGTTTCTTTAGCCTAACTGCGTAGGTCATCTGTTTGAGTCCCTTGATCCTCTTGGTGAGGTACTTTTGGGGTCTCTCCAGTTGTTGCAGGTGTCTGGTAAGGTACATCCCGAATGGGGCAATGTATTCAATTATGGGCCTGATGAGTGATGAGTAGAGGGGCACAATGACCTCTCTTGATCTAGATGTGAACCCTTTCGTGATAAGGTAGGCTATGTAGAAGGTCTTTCTAACCACTTTGGCAACGTGATTGTCAAAGGAGAGATTGCTATCTACTTGGGTCTCCAAATCCCTAATTACTTCCGTACTTAATGGATTACCACCTATGTGGTAATTTGTGGGCACTTTGTTTTTCCCAAAGGGGATGATTATGCACTTTTTGGCATTTAGCTTTAGGCCATGGCTATGGCACCAGTTATCCGTCTCTGTGAGACCCTTTTGGAGTATGTTTGTGTCAGTTGGTGAGTTGATTATGGCACCCAGTTTGCAGTCATCTGTGGTCAGCCATAGTTCTCCCATGTTAGCCTGTACCTCAGAGAAATATATACCAACAAGAGAGGTCCCAGGACTGAGCCTTGTGGGATGTCACTTGTAACTGGTTTAGAGTCTGACATGGTACCTGCAATTCTGACCACGTGGGTTCTATCCCTGAGCCAGTTTGTAACCCATCTTGTGACATAGGGGTTGATATTTAAGCTGGTGAGCTTATTTATGATGCCCGAGTGGGGTATTGTGTTGAAGGCTTTTGCAAGGTCCAGGTAGGCTGTGTGGACTACCTTCCCTTCATCTATGGCCTTGGTGACTGTTTCAAAGAAGTCAACCAGGTTCAAGAGGCAAGATCTGCCCTTAACAAAGCCAAATTGGGTAGGATCCAGTGTTTGGAGGTTCCAAATGTCTTTGTTTGAGTTCCATGATGATATGCTCCATAGCTTTGCAGACCAGGCTAGTCAGGCTTATAGGGCAATAGTTTCTGGGGTCCGTTGTGGCACCACCTTTGTAGAGTGGGACCACTGTTGCTGTACACCATTCCTTGGTTACATATCCTGTAGTAAGGCTGAGATTGAACAGTGACTTTATGTGAGGGTTCAGTTCTTCTTGGAGCTCATGTAAGACACAGCCTGGGACACCGTCTGGTCCCAGTGATGCTGTGTTTTTTGCTTTGGAGAGGGCAGCTCTCACCTGTACATCTGTGATGTCAGGGAGGCTACACTCTGTCGGGATAGACATTTGCTCTTTTGGGTGGGAAGGGGGGGGGGTTTGCACTGAACCTGTCTGCCAGGATTTTGGCAATGTCTGTGGGTTCAGTGTATTTTTTGTCATTTTGCACTAACTCAGAGCATATCTGGGAGTTGCCACCCAGGTTTCTGACATAACTAACGAAGGCCTTGTGATTATCTTTAGTGTCTTGTGCAATATTTCTTTTGAAGCTGGCCTTAGATGATTTTATGAGGGATCGTAGTTTCTTGCTAGTACTGATCAGAGATGCCTTCCCTTTTTGGGATTTTGCTCTATCATGTAGTAGCTTCCCCTTCTGTTGTATAGCTTATTTATGGCTGGGGTCCACCAGACAGGTCTCCTTCCTTTGGAGGAGTGAGTCTTTGTTTTATTTGGGATAGCACAATCCATGCATTCCTGTAGGTGTCCATAGAATGCGTTTGTAAAGGATTCTGCAGTTTGGACCATATTTTCCACTGGCCCGGGGGCTTTGAAGCATTCCACCTCAGTTTTGAGAAGTGTGAAGTTTGCTTTTGAGAAGTTCTTCACCGTGGTTTCCTTGGCTGGGGGTGGGGATGGGATATGGATGTCCAGTGAAATTAATTTATGGTCAGATCTTACCAATGAGGGGTATACCTCTGGTATGGAACATAGAGTCCTCATGTTGGTGATGATCAGGTCCAATATGTTTTCCCCTCTTGTGGGAGTGGTGTCCATTTGTTCCATAGCATTTGAGTTTATAAATTCTAGGAACCGTTGGGCGAGGGTGTCGGGGCTTGAGTAGTGCTCCCAGTCTATGTTTGGGTAGTTGAAGTCACCCAATATAATGGTGTTTGGAGAGACCTTCATATTCTCTAGTGTTCTCAGGAAAGCCGAGTGGGGTTCCTGAGTTTGGGAGGGTGGTCTGTAGCAGGCTACAAACTGAAAGGCAGTTTTGCCCACTGTTAGTTGCACATGGATGGTCTCCAATGCTTTGTGCAGTGCCACTAACATGGAGGTGTGGGTATCTTTGATGAATATGGATACTCCCCCTCCTTTTGTGGTTCAGTCCGAGTTTTGGGGCCGAAAAGCATGGTATGAGGTATAACCTGGTAGTGCTGGGGTGCTCTCAGGAGCCTTGAACCAGGTTTCCATTACTGCACAGATATCGATATTCTCCATACTGAGGAGAGCCTCGAGTGCGTGCATCTTGAGGTTTAGACTTCTGGCGTTGAGCAGCATTACCCTTAGTTTCTTTTTCCTTGTGTTGTCTATGGAGGTGGGTTTGTCTTTTGAGCCTTGCTTAAAAAAGGCACTATGGGGGTGGCAAGAGCCTTAGCCAGTATTCAAAAGCCCAGGGGTGACAGGTGCAAGCCGTCCCTAGCGAAGCGATGTGGCTTGTCGAGCATGTCATCCCAGGCTGACAGACACTGGATCCCCTTTGAATGACACCAATACTTTAGCCAATTGTTAAAATTGATCATTTTGTCTTTATACTGTGGCATCATTCTTGGTGAGGGTAAGATGGTACTCAAGGTCAGGGTCATACTGGCCTGGGCTACATGATCAGAGAGCTCCTCTATGTCTCTTTTCATGTAGTCCAGGGAGGTACATCTCAAGTCATTCACACCAACATGGACAATGACGGAGTCATATTTGTACTTGCTTTGGAGTGACCTGAGTGCTTGTGTTATGTGGTGGATCCTGGCACCCAACAGGCAGCTTACAGTGACCTTCTCCTTGTTCAGCCGGGTGAGTGGGACGTCAGTGTGTCTGACAATAGTCACCTATTACAAGTGTATTAGTTGTGTTTAGCCTTAAGGGCTGTGACTGTGTGGCACACTGACTTTGTGAACTATGTGATACGTGGGTATTGTTGTGGGGTATCGGTTGCTTGGCTGTCTGCTTTGGAGGTCTCTGCTGCTTGGGCAGATTTTTATTTAGAGCCACTGAGTATATTTTTGTGTGTTTATGTGTTTGGTTTGCTGTTGCAATAGGTCTATGTGAGACTGGATTTGTGGTGTGTGTGGTTACCTTCTCCTCCTGACTGACTGCACCAGTACTGGGTTGAGAGAGCTCAGCCTCCAGTTTGGCTATATAGTTGCATCTCTCACATATATTTGAGCTTGTTGGAAGGAGGAGAGGATGGTCTGTGTACATAAGGCAGTTGTAACATTGCCTAAAGATTTCAGATTCACCAGCTGGACTGGAGAGTAAACCCGAAAGTGACTTTTGGACATGCCAGAATAGTATAAGGAACTACTTTTTGACTGATTAAAAAGGACCAATAGGGAGCCAAGTACTTAAAGGGAGTATAAGAGGGTGTAGTGCTTTAGTTTATTAGTGCTTACTTATAAGATTACTTATACGAGCAACTGCAAGGCTTTAGAGTGAAAACAGAATGCTTACTTTGAGATTTAGAACAGTTCTAAGGGAAAAAGTTAAGAGCAGACTTTCTGGAGCTGGGAATACTTTAAACCTGTTTAAGCGGTGCTGTCCGATGCTGCGCTATGCACATAATCACGCAAAACCTCGCAAATGTGGGTTTTAAAGCAGCGAAACTGAAAAAGATAGGAATTGACCCAAAACAGCCAATAAGCTACTAGTTTCAGGGCTGAGACTACTCCTCCAGGGACTGATAGGCTGCTCAAAGCTCCCCACTCTTACTGGTGAACAGAGAAACTTCCTCCTATCCAAGTAAGGATATGGGCAACACAGGAAACTATACCACAGTCCGGAATTCAGCAAAACCTGAAATCTCACCTAATCTAGTTCAGCAAAGGCGGGAAAAGAGAATATTTTTTGTTTTTTTTCAGGAAACAGCAGAAAAACACACAGAAAACACTGTAAATGCTATAACCAGGCTAGCGCACTTTAGTGTGTAGCCTACAACAGTTATACAATACAAAAACGACTTAAATTGATATAAAACAAGTGCAAAAACTGTAAAAAGCAGAAGGCAAATGCAATTTAAACTTTTTAAAGCACAGATCAGTTAGAAATTTGCTTTTTAGGCGGGAAAAGGCAGTCGGAGCAACAAAACAGATAAAAAAATACTTAAATCTGAAAAAGTCTCTCTTGGGTCTCTCTGTTGCCTGTATCACTCTGCAGGACACCATGAGGAGCTGTGCGGAGTTGTATACAATAACAAACTTTTTAAATCACAGATTCGCTAAAAAAACTGGCATTTTAGGCAGAATTAGTTAAGACAGCAAGAAAAGCAGAAAAGTGATACTTAATCACTCCAAAGTCACTCTTTTGTCTCTCTGCTGCTGTAGACTCTGCAGAACACCTGGAAGGCACTTGCTGAGTGGAATACAAGCGTAAAAACTGTGCAAATGAGGTTTTTATAGCAGGGAAGTGAAAGAGAGATAAATTAGCCCAAAATGGCCAATAAACTACTAATGTCTGGGCTGAAACCACTCCTCCAGGGACAGATAGGCTGCTCAAAGCTCCCCTCTCTCAGAGGTGAACAGAGAAACTTCCTTCTATCCAAGTAAGGTAATGGCAACACAGAAACTTGTAACACAGCCCTGGATTCAGCAATAACCTGAAAACTGGACTATACTAGTTCAGAAAGGCGGGAAACAAGTATATAATTTATTTCTGAAAATAGAGCAGATACAATCAAAATTAGCCCAAAAAGGCCAATAAACTACTAACTTCTGGGCTGAAACCACTCCTCCAGGGACAGATAGCCTTCTCAAAGCTCCCTCTCTCACAGGTGAACAGAGAAACTTCCTTCTATCCAAGTAAGGTATTGGCAACACAGAAACTTGTAACACAGCCCTGAATTCAACAGTAACATATATATATATATATAAAGTCAGTAACACACATGGATGCTACCATTTACTGAATGCAATCATCAGAGCATGTTACTGCATTTATAAAGACAGAAAATGTGTGAGTAACACACCACATCTTCTTCTTTAAGCTTTTCCTGGTTAAGGGTTGCCAAAGCAGATCACGTGTCCGCTCATGATTGGCAGTGGAGTTTTACAGTGTCAAGCTGCCAACCCGGCACCCAGCCTTCCATGGAAGGCACACACACGCATGCACTCAAGCCTAGGGCCAGTTTAGTTTACCCAATCCACCTACAGCATGTCTTTGCAATGTGTGAGGAAACCAGAGCACCCAGAGGAAACCCACATGACCACAGGGAGGACATGCAGACTCTACACAGAAGGCACCCCAGCTGAGGACTGAACCAGAGAACCTCTTGTTGTGAGGTGGCAATGCTAACTGATGTACCACTGTGGCCGCCCAGTAACACACCACATCTAAGACTCCACACTCTGACCAGTCTGCAGATAGCCCTACAGGTGAGAGTTTTCTCAACCACATAACACTGTCATGCCAGACCAAACCCTGTCAAACCAACATTACTTCAAATATAGAACAGCAAAACTTACATTCTGACACCATGTCTGGAACATCCGCCTCCAGTTTGTTGGCCTGTCTCTACAGTGTCTGTTGTAAGAGGTATTTCCAACTACCCTCTGTGATGCTGTTTGCCAGACACCTGCATGAAGTCCAGCTCACAGTGAAGGAAAAGGGCCAACATCCACATGAAGTGCTTAGTTATAGGAGTGTGTTTCCATGCAATTGGCTATAGGAATGATACCACAGCTGCTCTATATGCAATTAGCAAGTGAGGGACTCCAATTCGTGCACAGCCCATCAGCTGATCATGAGCATTACCTTCAAAAGCTAAGCTGCTGCCTATGCAAAATAGAAGTATTTTTCCACATCTACCATAGAGGGAGAGAAAGAAAGAAAGAAAGAAAGAGAGAAAGAGAGAGAGAAAGGGAAAGAAATAAAGAGAAAAAGAAAGAGAAAGAAAAAAAGAAAAAGAAAGAAAGAGTGTTTGTGTATGATCCATGGGTGGAGAGTGGTTTCTGGGTATTATAATGGTTGCCTGTATTGATCACTAATCCATACTGTCACATAGTCATTGTACATGGCAGTAGACGTTTATGGCGGTGGATTGTCTATGACAACCCCTATAGCGTTTGACAACTGTTGGCCTTGAAATGTGGACATTGGGACATATAGGTCCTCAATATAATAATGTAGCAAAACCCACATCACAATGGATCCTGTTATTACACAATCACCCTAAAACCCACACAGGATACTGATGATATATACACACAAACACACCCACTTGCCAGCACTAAGTTTCAAACCCCTACTTAGCTATGTATTGCTTTTACAGTGTTGTGCATTTATCGCACGTGCCACAGAGATTAAATGCTGGAGAGCTGTCCAAAGTTATCTTTGAAGGTGAGTGACATCAACAGCAGTGCTAAAAGAGGGTGAGGGAAGTGTAGTAAGCATGAATCTCTACAAAGTCACATGTTAACAAAGACACACACACACTCTCTCACACAAACACACACATTGTCACTGTTGCCAGGACCAGGATTAGAACTCCTACCTAACTAGTTTGCTACACTGATATTATGCAGTTATCACAAGTGCCACAGAGCTTATATGTTGGAGAACTGTCCAAAGGTATCTTTGAAGGTGAGTGACATCAGCAACAGTGGTAAATGAGGGGTAAGGGAAGTGTAGTAAGTGTGAATGTCCACAAAATCAGATGTCAACAAAAACATACACACTCCGTCTCACATAAACATTATCACAGTTGCCAGGACCAGAATAAGAACTCCTACCTAACTAGTTTGCTACACAATCACAAGCGTCATGGAGCTTATGTTGGAGAGCTGTCCAAAGGTATCTTTGAATGTGAGTGACATCAGCAGCAGTGCTAAATGAAGTCCACAAAACCAGGTGCCAACAAGGACAAACACACTCTCTCACACACACACATTATCACAGCTGCCAGAACCAGGATTAGAATTCCTACCTAACTAGTTTGCTACACAACAATATTACACAGTTATTCCAAATGCCACAGAGCTTATAGGGCTGAGATTTGGCTGATGGTTTATTTCAAGGTGACTGACATCAGCAGGAGTGCTAACATGGGCAATGGGAAGTGCAGTGCGTGTGAATGGGCCATAAATCATTCCTCTGGAAACACACGCACACACACACACACACATACACACACACACACACACACACACACACACACACACACACACACACACACACACACACACACACACACATGGCTTTACATTTTACAGGAATACAAATGCTACATGAATACTGATTTGTACTATCATGTTACACAGTTATTACAAGCACCACAGACACTACAGGGCTGAGAGCTACCAAAAGGAATGTCCACAGTGATTGAAATCAACACGTGATATCGGCCAATTGGATGTGTAGTGGGTGGGACAGGCCTCATGATGGAAATCTCTCTTTCACTGTCTGTTTCTCTCTTCCCCACATCTCAGTGTGTGTTTGTTTGACATAGTGTGTTGGCCTTGGATATGTGTGAGTATTCCTAACTAATGTGTGTACAAAGCAAGAATGGTGTACAATTTGGTGTGTGCACAGACACCTGTGACTGACAGATATGTATAGTCCACTGTGTTGTCAGACATGGGCTTAATTTTTCTAAGTGTAGGAGCATGTCCAGTATGACCTTCTATATTGACTGTGTAAATCCATTCCAAGTAGGGTTGTACTCCAGTCCAGGGTTTGGTGTTCTACACATAGGTTCATAGGTTGATACTAGGCTATCTGCTCTAGGGCATTTATAAGCCTAGCCAGAGTGTGTTTGGCTTTCGCCACCCTTTTAGATTAGTTGACTGTGCCTCTGTATAGTAGGTCACAGATGATAGCCCTTTTAAGGTTAGTTTACTGTGCCTCTGTCTAGTAGGGACACAGAAGAGATCCCAGGGGTAAACCTACAATCTCCCATCCACTCGTCAAGATTTCTCTTGAAGAGGGTCATTGAAGGGCTCTGCCTAACATGGATTGGGATTTTGTTCCAGAGTGAGAGGAGCCTCTGGGATATGAATCTGTCCCTCCAGCATGTCCTATTTATTTCTGTGCTGAGGTTTACGTCCCTGGAGCATGTAGCTCTAAGGGATTTGGATTTCTTGAGGTGAAGCATGTCCATTAATTCTGGGTTGGACATGGCTTTATATGTCAGGCACAGATCACCTCTGAGTAGGCGGTAAGCAACTGAGTAGAGCTGGAGTTTCTTTAGCCTAACTGCGTAGGTCATCTGTTTGAGTCCCTTGATCCACTTGGTGAGGTACTTTTGGGGTCTCTCCAGTTGTTGCAGGTGTCTGGTAAGGTACATCCCGAATGGGGCAATGTATTCAATTATGGGCCTGATGAGTGATGAGTAGAGGGGCACAATGACCTCTCTTGATCTAGATGTGAACCCTTTCGTGATAAGGTAGGCTATGTAGAAGGTCTTTCTAACCACTTTGGCAACGTGATTGTCAAAGGAGAGATTGCTATCTACTTGGGTCTCCAAATCCCTAATTACTTCCGTACTTAATGGATTACCACCTATGTGGTAATTTGTGGGCACTTTGTTTTTCCCAAAGGGGATGATTATGCACTTTTTGGCATTTAGCTTTAGGCCATGGCTATGGCACCAGTTATCCGTCTCTGTGAGACCCTTTTGGAGTATGTTTGTGTCAGTTGGCGAGTCGATTATGGCACCCAGTTTGCAGTCATCTGTGGTCAGCCATAGTTCTCCCATGTTAGCCTGTACCTCAGAGAAATATATACCAACAAGAGAGGTCCCAGGACTGAGCCTTGTGGGATGTCACTTGTAACTGGTTTAGAGTCTGACATGGCACCTGCAATTCTGACCACGTGGGTTCTATCCCTGAGCCAGTTTGCAACCCATCTTGTGACATAGGGGTTGATATTTAAGCTGGTGAGCTTATTTATGATGCCCGAGTGGGGTATTGTGTTGAAGGCTTTTGCAAGGTCCAGGTAGGCTGTGTGGACTACCTTCCCTTCATCTATGGCCTTGGTGACTGTTTCAAAGAAGTCAACCAGGTTCAAGAGGCAAGATCTGCCCTTAACAAAGCCAAATTGGGTAGGATCCAGTGTTTGGAGGTTCCAAATGTCTTTGTTTGAGTTCCATGATGATATGCTCCATAGCTTTGCAGACCAGGCTAGTCAGGCTTATAGGGCAATAGTTTCTGGGGTCCGTTGTGGCACCACCTTTGTAGAGTGGGACCACTGTTGTTGTACACCATTCCTTGGTTACATATCCTGTAGTAAGGCTGAGATTGAACAGTGACTTTATGTGAGGGTTCAGTTCTTCTTGGAGCTCGTGTAAGATGCAGCCTGGGACACCGTCTGGTCCCAGTGATGCTGTGTTTTTTGCTTTGGAGAGGGCAGCTCTCACCTGTACATCTGTGATGTCAGGGAGGCTACACTCTGTCGGGATAGACATTTGCTCTTTTGGGTGGGAAGGGGGGGGGTTTGCACTGAACCTGTCTGCCAGGATTTTGGCAATGTCTGTGGGTTCAGTGTATTTTTTGTCATTTTGCACTAACTCAGAGCATATCTGGGAGTTGCCACCCAGGTTTCTGACATAACTAACGAAGGCCTTGTGATTATCTTTAGTGTCTTGTGCAATATTTCTTTTGAAGCTGGCCTTAGATGATTTTATGAGGGATCGTAATTTCTTGCTAGTACTGATCAGAGATGCCTTCCCTTTTTGGGATTTTGCTCTATCATGTAGTAGCTTCCCCCTTCTGTTGTATAGCTTATTTATGGCTGGGGTCCACCAGACAGGTCTCCTTCCTTTGGAGGAGTGAGTCTTGGTTTTATTTGGGATAGCACAATCCATGCATTCCTGTAGGTGTCCATAGAATGCGTTTGTAAAGGATTCTGCAGTTTGGACCATATTTTCCACTGGCCCGGGGGCTTTGAAGCATTCCACCTCAGTTTTGAGAAGTGTGAAGTTTGCTTTTGAGAAGTTCTTCACTGTGGTTTCCTTGGCTGGGGGTGGGGATCGGATATGGATGTCCAGTGAAATTAATTTATGGTCAGATCTTACCAATGAGGGGTATACCTCTGGTATGGAACATAGAGTCCTCATGTTGGTGATGATCAGGTCCAATATGTTTTCCCCTCTTGTGGGAGTGGTGTCCATTTGTTCCATAGCATTTGAGTTTATAAATTCTAGGAACCATTGGGCGAGGGTGTCGGGGCTTGAGTAGTGCTCCCAGTCTATGTTTGGGTAGTTGAAGTCACCCAATATAATGGTGTTTGGAGAGACCTTCATATTCTCTAGTGTTCTCAGGAAAGCCAAGTGGGGTTCCTGAGTTTGGGAGGGTAGTCTGTAGCAGGCTACAAACTGAAAGGCAGTTTTGCCCACTGTTAGTTGCACATGGATGGTCTCCAATGCTTTGTGCAGTGCCACTAGCATGGAGGTGTGGGTATCTTTGATGAATATGGATACTCCCCCTCCTTTTGTGGTTCAGTCCGAGTTTTGGGGCCGAAAAGCATGGTATGAGGTATAACCTGGTAGTGCTGGGGTGCTCTCGGGAGCCTTGAACCAGGTTTCCATTACTGCACAGATATCGATATTCTCCATACTGAGGAGAGCCTCGAGTGCGTGCATCTTGAGGTTTAGACTTCTGGCGTTGAGCAGCATTACCCTTAGTTTCTTTTTCCTTGTGTTGTCTATGGAGGTGGGTTTGTCTTTTGAGCCTTGCCTAAAAAAGGCACTATGGGGGTGGCAAGAGCCTTAGCCAGTATTCAAAAGCCCAGGGGTGACAGGTGCAAGCCGTCCCTAGCGATGTGGCTTGTCGAGCATGTCATCCCAGGCTGACAGACACTGGATCCCCTTTGAATGACACCAATACTTTAGCCAATTGTTAAAATTGATCATTTTGTCTTTATACTGTGGCATCATTCTTGGTGAGGGTAAGATGGTACTCAAGGTAAGGGTCATACTGGCCTGGGCTACATGATCAGAGAGCTCCTCTATGTCTCTTTTCATGTAGTCCAGGGAGGTACATCTCAAGTCATTCACACCAACATGGACAATGACGGAGTCATATTTGTACTTGCTTTGGAGTGACCTGAGTGCTTGTATTATGTGGTGGATCCTGGCACCCAACAGGCAGCTTACAGTGACCTTCTCCTTGTTCAGCCGGGTGAGTGGGACGTCGGTGTGTCTGACAATAGTCGCCTATTACAAGTGTATTAGTTGTGTTTAGCCTTAAGGGCTGTGACTGTGTGGCACACTGACTTTGTGAACTATGTGATACGTGGGTATTGTTGTGGGGTATCGGTTGCTTGGCTGTCTGCTTTGGAGGTCTCTGCTGCTTGGGCAGATTTTTATTTAGAGCCACTGAGTATGTTTTTGTGTGTTTATGTGTTTGGTTTGCTGTTGCAATAGGTCTATGTGAGACTGGATTTGTGGTGTGTGTGGTTACCTTCTCCTCCTGACTCACTGCACCAGTACTGGGTTGAGAGAGCTCAGCCTCCAGTTTGGCTATATAGTTGCATCTCTCACATATATTTGAGCTTGTTGGAAGGAGGAGAGGATGGTCTGTGTACATAAGGCAGTTGTAACATTGCCTAAAGATTTCCAGATTCACCAGCTGGACTGGAGAGTAAACCCGAAAGTGACTTTTGGACATGCCAGAATAGTATAAGGAACTACTTTTTGACTGATTAAAAAGGACCAATAGGGAGCCAAGTACTTAAAGGGAGTATAAGAGGGTGTAGTGCTTTAGTTTATTAGTGCTTACTTATAAGATTACTTATACGAGCAACTGCAAGGCTTTAGAGTGAAAACAGAATGCTTACTTTGAGATTTAGAACAGTTCTAAGGGAAAAAGTTAAGAGCAGACTTTCTGGAGCTGGGAATAGTTTAAACCCGTTTAAGCGGTGCTGCCCGATGCTGCGCTATGCGCATAATCACGCAAAACCTCGCAAATGTGGGTTTTAAAGCAGCGAAACTGAAAAAGATAGGAATTGACCCAAAACAGCCAATAAGCTACTAGTTTCAGGGCTGAGACTACTCCTCCAGGGACTGATAGGCTGCTCAAAGCTCCCCACTCTTACTGGTGAACAGAGAAACTTCCTCCTATCCAAGTAAGGATATGGGCAACACAGGAAACTATACCACAGTCCGGAATTCAGCAAAACCTGAAATCTCACCTAATCTAGTTCAGCAAAGGCGGGAAAAGAGAATATTTTTTGTTTTTTTTCAGGAAACAGCAGAAAAACACACAGAAAACACTGTAAATGCTATAACCAGGCTAGCGCACTTTAGTGTGTAGCCTACAACAGTTATACAATACAAAAACGACTTAAATTGATATAAAACAAGTGCAAAAACTGTAAAAAGCAGAAGGCAAATGCAATTTAAACTTTTTAAAGCACAGATCAGTTAGAAATTTGCTTTTTAGGTGGGAAAAGGCAGTCGGAGCAACAAAACAGATAAAAAAATACTTAAATCTGAAAAAGTCTCTCTTGGGTCTCTCTGTTGCCTGTATCACTCTGCAGGACACCATGAGGAGCTGTGCGGAGTTGTATACAATAACAAACTTTTTAAATCACAGATTCGCTAAAAAAACTGGCGTTTTAGGCAGAATTAGTTAAGACAGCAAGAAAAGCAGAAAAGTGATACTTAATCACTCCAAAGTCACTCTTTTGTCTCTCTGCTGCTGTAGACTCTGCAGAACACCTGGAAGGCACTTGCTGAGTGGAATACAAGCGTAA
The DNA here is from genome assembly GCF_019279795.1 of Protopterus annectens. NCBI lineage: Eukaryota > Metazoa > Chordata > Ceratodontiformes > Protopteridae > Protopterus > Protopterus annectens. Next base: position 502,403,659 of record NC_056730.1, on the reverse strand, counting down.
AAACTGTGCAAATGAGGTTTTTATAGCAGGGAAGTGAAAGAGAGATAAATTAGCCCAAAATGGCCAATAAACTACTAATGTCTGGGCTGAAACCACTCCTCCAGGGACAGATAGGCTGCTCAAAGCTCCCCTCTCTCAGAGGTGAACAGAGAAACTTCCTTCTATCCAAGTAAGGTAATGGCAACACAGAAACTTGTAACACAGCCCTGGATTCAGCAATAACCTGAAAACTGGACTATACTAGTTCAGAAAGGCGGGAAACAAGTATATAATTTATTTCTGAAAATAGAGCAGATACAATCAAAATTAGCCCAAAAAGGCCAATAAACTACTAACTTCTGGGCTGAAACCACTCCTCCAGGGACAGATAGCCTTCTCAAAGCTCCCCTCTCTCACAGGTGAACAGAGAAACTTCCTTCTATCCAAGTAAGGTATTGGCAACACAGAAACTTGTAACACAGCCCTGAATTCAACAGTAACATGAAAACTGGACTATACTAGTTCAGAAAGACGAGAAACAAGTATATATATATATATATATATATATATATATATATATATATATATTTTTTTTTTGCAGAAAATAGAGCAGATACAATCAAAACAACACTTTACCCAATTAACCAGTTCAAAAGCTTAAAACTGAGCCCTGTTCCAGCAGTCTTCAATCAGACAAGTTCTAACTGCACAGTCCTGCCACTAGGGTACAGAGAAACCTTCTCCAAAAAAGACGGCCTGGATCAGTGCACAAGTTATACAAACAAAGCTAGTCCAGCCAGCCTGAATCTAGTCTATTCTACAGCAAACAAGGTGTACCGATTTCAGAAAGAAACAGTTCAAGTAAGCATGCGCAATATGCCTTTAACCAGAAATTCCCAGCTCAGAAGGGCAGAATCTAGCCTCTCCTCCCACAAGAGTGCAGACCACAAACCTTCTTAATGTAAAATAACTGGCCTGAAGACCAAGTCCTTAACCCAGAACTAATACACTTTTAGAATAAGAGACACTGAGCCTTCAATCAGCAGTTCCCAATTTAGAAGGATGTACACTACCTGTCCTGCCACAACAGTGCAGACCACAAACCTTCTTAATGTAAAACAACTGGTTTGAAGCCCAAGTGCTTAATCCAAGGGCCTTAGAATAACAGTTGCAATTTAATCAGGCTACTAACAAGCAGTAATAAAGGCAGCAGAATAAATTCAATTGAGTACTTTTAAGAAGAGGCAAAAGCAAAATAAGGTAATAAAGTAGGAAGAAACACAAATACAGTAAGGCAGATGAAGTGCAAATTTTTTTTGAGATGGAGGAAACAGAGCAGATTAAGATACTATAGGGGAATGCCCTTCCCAAGTGCTCTCTCTGTACACCGCAGAGGAGATGGGACTGGTAGGAGTATCCAAAATCAAAATATGATCTCACTGTACTCATTTGAGTGAGCAAATGAGATGGGTCCAGGAGGAGTGTGCAAAAAGAGATTTACAGCAGGGTTGGGCAATTCCAAAGCCACCAAGATTAACACCACAACAAGAAACAGAGAGGGGTGGTGGGGAACTAACTGCAGAGAGACAGAGACACACAGTATTTACAGAATCAAAGATACACAATATTTACTGACTCAAATCTTAAATAAGTGCAGAAAAATATACTTAAATCAGCTTGTGTCCAGTTGATATATGCAGACAAGTCTCAGCAGCCAGCAACTTGATTTAAAATGATTACTAGAAATGTAACCAACACAGAGTTTAATGCTAGCAGAAACCCCCAAGCTAACTAACACTAACAAAGGAATAGCAACCTGTTTTGCAGGATATCTGTAGATAAGTTGACAATATGGAGTCACAATGGGTGATAGGGGGATACTGCAACTATTGCTATCTGTGCTGCTTGTGTTACATGGTCGTGTTAGCAGAGATATTCAGACATATGTACTGTTTTACACTGTGATGTATTATGTCATCAACTACTGACATAATTATTTGCTCACAGTTATTTCCTGGGAAATACAAGATGACTGAAGTATTGTGGTCCACAGCCTAAACATTCTTGCACACTCCTGCCATTCTGGAGGGGTAGCTGCAGACACTTGCTGATGGGTCTGTGTAAATGGTCCAGCACCTTGATAATATGGTGGCTGAGGATCCCCTTCTTGTACATATATTGACTTAACAGAATGGCCATATCCTGCTGTGGCCATACCTCTCAGTTGTACAGATTCACCCAGGTTACCCAGAGGCAGGGGTCATATATCTGGTCAGTTCCCCTTCACATTGTGGTTTATGACCAGGTTTGTAGCCCCCCCATTACTGGGTTTGCAGGCAGAGGTAATATGGGCACACATCAGTTTCAGACTTCACACACTCCATGATGTCCATGCTTCTGCACCCTCCACCCTGTTATTCTATCCTCTTCCTAACATTATGCAAGCGATATCTGAGAAGCATCCCTATAGTTGGCCCTTTATCCCAGCGGTATTTATGGATTGGTCCACAGTTTATGCAGTAGGACATGGGGGGGACATGCTACTGGGATTTGTCAACATGGCCTTGCATTTGTGTTCTGTTGACTGTGTTAGGTTATTTGTTGGGACCCCATGAGATACCATACATTGGCACTATGGGTGAGGCACAGGCCTTTGACAGAGGACTCTAGGCCATTTGGTAGTGATGCAGGCCATCTGTAGCAGGCCAGTATATTCTGTCACTCATACATTCCCAGGCTGTGAGCCAGTGGATTCCCCTGGGGTGACAGGGTAAGTGTGTAAGGTGTTAATGGCAATAGTTCTTGTCCATATTGATCCATTGGTCTGGATGCAGGCAGGGTGCTGCTTACAGCTAGGGACAAACCTGCATAGGACACCTCTTCAGCATGCTGCATTCTGTAGGTATTCCCATACAGAAGTGGGGTTATACTGCACACATTCCCAACAGCAAGGATATGACCTGTGATAACCCTGTGGCTGATGGTGGGGTGAGCTGAGTGCATGTGTGATATGGAAACTACTTGCAGCTGACTCACAGATATACCTAGGACATTCCCCTTATGCTGCCTTGTGCGGGGACATAGGCAGTCTCTCATTACTTCATAACTGTGCCTTTTGTGGTCTGCCAGTGATTGGCCAGACTACATCAGTATTCCATACTACACGGACAACTAATATGCTGCTAACCTGTATGTACAATTCCAGACTTGTGTGCAGTTGACAGTTACATTTTATGCACTCTGTCTAGGGTACTTCCACCTATGTACTGTGTATGTATGGGCCCACATTCATGGAATGTCCATCTTTCAGACAGTGACAGATATTGACATCTGGACAGTGAGTATGGACAACTGTTGACATGGGTATTGCTGAGAAGCATTGGGACTGGCACTGCAGTTGTCAGAACATGACCCTATCAGCCACAGTATTGCCCATAGGCCACTGAGATACAACCCTCCATGCCTACATGCTGACCACTTCCAGACAATATTGAACACACAGCAACCTAACACATAGACCCCTGCATATTGTACACATGCAACAATCTATCCTGTAGATTGGGCCAGCCGGGGTAATCTGTGCTCCACTGATATTACTCCTCACACTTACATGTTACTGCATTTCTACATAGGATTGTGGAGGGGGGCACACCTGACTACTTTAAATATTTGTATGACTGTACTGGTATTTTAGTTACTCTGTTGGCTTCCATTTTATATTGTATTCTGACCTATCATGCAGACTGGAAGCATATCAGCAGAGTACAGACCTTAGGTTTTATTGACCTACATTTCAGTTTCAGACTTCTTACCCTTCAGAACTAACATACAACTGCCAGACCTGTTGTAGTCTGTCTGTGTAGGTCTGGAGGGGGGATGTTCACCATTGCCATAAATTGCAGGCTTTAGCCCAGCCTTTCATTATGGTCATCTACACCTGTCCTGCTAGCTGAGGCTGGTGGTGGGTATGTGAACCTCACTGACATGCAGGTGTGTGTCCTATGGACACACATTTGGGCCACCACATGTACTGCAATGGGATTTGTCACCTTGTCTAGTACTGCCTAGTATGTTGACACCAGTATTTGTTATGGATTTCATGCTGCCTATATAGGTGTCCACTATCTGCTGCCATCCCATTAAGCCATCTGATTCCCTTGCAGGCTTGCGTCCATAACATAGATACAACTATCAGAACATACTACTCCATTCAGTAATTGATAGGAAGAGTGACTTAACTTGTGGCTGGGCGGGTACTGAGGATGGCGCTGGAGGGCTGACTGTTAGATGCACATAGTACACTCCCTATAAATGGTAAAGCACAGGTAGTGTCATGTTGGCATCCCTTTTACTGTATGCCCGAGTCAGAAAGAGGTGTCATTCCATGGGTCCCTATTGTGTCAGTGTATGTGCTATTCATTGCCTCTTTGCCAAGGCCTGGGCATACTGGGCATGCCTCCTTCTGCCTACATAGGCAGGCTCATGTAGTTCCTCCTCCAAATCACTCTGTGCCTTATATGGCCTTGGCAATGATGGTGGGGGCCTTGAATACTGGAACACAACACGAACAGCAAAAAATGTTTGACAAGTTTTTTAATTCAAGGTTACTAGTTTGGAGTTTTGGAGTTGGTTGGTTTTGTGGTCAATGATGGTGGGGGGTCTGTGTGGCCTTGCCCTGCTCTGTTCCTGCTGCAGCTGTTTCAACAGGATCATATTGCATAACATGGCACATACTATGAACATTTATGTACATGTAGCTGAAGAGTACTGCAAGGCTCCACTGGATATGCCCAAGCACCCGAACCATGACTTGAGCATCCCAAACACATGCTCTATTATGATTCTGGTTTGTGCATGTGCCTCATTATGGAGTTCTTGTTTAGGTGTGTGTGCATTTCTGAGAGGTGATATCAGCCACAGCTCCAGTGCATAGCCAGCATCCCCCACTAGGTGGCCATATGGGATGTCCCCATTGGGAAATGACTGATACAGCTGTGTCATATGCCAGATGTTGGAGTCATGATAGCTTCCAGGGCTGCCAACACACACATTCAAGATAATGCCGTGGGCATCGCACATGACCTGACAGTTGATGGAGGGGAAGCCCTTGCGGTTTATGTAAACCCTACTCCGCTAGCCAGGTGGTGCTTTGATGTGTATTTGCTTGCAGTCTATAGCACTCACGACCTCAGGGTATTCTGCTATTTGGTGGAAGAGATGCGTATTGCTGTTCAATGCCTCATGGGTGTTGAGGAAATATATGTGCTCACTGGCATGTGCTGACATGGCATCCAGGAACTGGTGGAGTACTCTGGATGCTACCTGTGAGATCCCCATGATATCCCCAGTTGACATTTGGAAGGTACCTGTGGCTAGTATTCTTAAGCCTACACATACCTTGGTATCCACTGGGATGGGTTCCCTTCTGTTGGTTTTGTGTGTGAGGCAGGGCCAGCACAGCTCAACAATTTGGGTCAAAGGGACATTTTACAGCAAATCATCGAGCTATGCCTGCCATGCCTCACACACAGAACCAACAGAGGGGAACCCATCCCAGTGGATACCAAGGTATGTGTAGGCTTAAGATTACTAAACACAGGCACCTTCCAAGAAACAACTGGGGATATCATGGTGCTCTCGCTGGCATCAGCATCCAGGGTACTCTACCAGTTCCTGGATGCCATGTCAGCACATGTGAGTGGGCACATATGTTTCCCCAGCAGCCATGAGGCATTGACCAGAAGTATGCGTCTCTTCCACCATATAGCAGAAAACCCTGAGGAAGTTGGTGCTATAGACTGCATGCACATACACATCAAAGCACCACCTGCTGAGTGGAGTAGGATCTACATAAATTGCAAGGGCTTCCTCTCTATCAACTGCAGGTCATGTGCAATGCCCAGGGTATTATGATCGTGTGTGCTGGAAACCCTGGAAGCTATCATGACTCCCACATCTGGCATTGCTCACAGCTGTATCAGGGGTTTGCCAGGGGGGAACATCCCATATGGCCATCTAGTGGGGGATACTGGCTATGCACTGGAGCAGTGGCTGATGACACCCCTCAGAAATGCACACACACCCGAACAAGAACACCATAATGAGGCACACGCACAAACCAAGATCTTTGTAGAGCATGTGTTTGGGATGCTCAAGTCACAGTTCTGCTGCCTTGACATATCTGGTGGAGCCTTGCAGTACTCTCCAGCTACATGTACACAGATGTTCATAGTATGTGCCATGCAACACAATATGGTCTTATGGAAACAGCTGCAGCAGGAACAGCATGGGACAGGGCCACACAGCCCCCCACCATTGCCAAGGCCATCACAGACACAGAGGGACTCTGAAGAGGAACTTCCTGAGCCTGCCCCTGTAGACAGAAGGAGGCACGCCCAGTATGCCCAGGCCTTGGCGAAGAGGCAACACATAGTACACATACTGACACTGTAGGTACCCAGAAACTGATGCATCTCTCTGACTCGCACATACAGGAAAAGGGATGCCAAACAGGACACAACCTGTGCTTTTACCATTTATAGGGAGTGTACTACATGCATCTGACATAGTCAGCCCTTCCATCACCATCCTCAGTACTGGCCCAGCAACAAGGTACATCAACCTTCCTATCAATTACTGAATGGAGTACTATGTTCTGATAGTTGTATGTATGGTATGGATGCAAGCATGCAAGGGAATTAGGTGATTGAATGGGATAGCAACAGACAGCTGACAGCTATATGGGACAGCAGGAAATCCATAAGAAATACTGGTGTCAACATACTAGGCAGTACTACACAAGGTGACAACTCCCACTGCAGTACATGTGATGGCCTAAATAACTGTGGGTGTCAGTAGGTCACACACATGAATGCCAATGAGGGTCACATATCCACCATCAGCCTCACCCAGCAGGACAGGTGTAGATGAACATAAAGAAAGGCCAGGCTAAGGCCCGCAAATTATGGCAATGGTGAACAGCCCCCTCCAGACCTACACACACATACTACAACAGGTCTGGCAGTCACATTTTAGTTTTGAAGGGTATAAAGTCTAAAATTGAAATTTATGATATTAAAATCTAATGGGTACTCTACTGATATGCCTCCTTTCTGCATGATAGAAAACAACACAATATGAAACGGAAGCTAGCAGAGTAACCAAAATACCAGTACAGTCACTGCAAATGTTTAAAGTCCTAAGGTGTGCAGCCCTCCCCACACAATCCCATGTAGAAATGCAGTAACATGTAAGTTTGAGGAGTAATATCACTGGAGCACAGATTGCCAGAGCTGTTCCAATCTATATTGTTGCATGTGTGCATTATGCAGGGGTCAGTGTGGTAAGTTTGTGTGTTTTAATATTGCCTGGAAGTGGTCAGCATGTGGGCCTGGAAGGTTGTGTCTCAGTGGCCTAGGTACAGTAGAGTGGTTGACAGGGCCATGTTCCAACAACTGCAGTTCCAACCACACTGCTTCTCAGGTACACCCATATCAGCATTTGTACATACTCACTGTCAATATATCAATATCTGTCACTGTTAGAAAGCTGGACATGCCATGAGTGGAGACCCATACATGGAAACTGTACACAGGTGGAAGTAACCTACACAGAGTGCATAAAAATAGCTTTCAACTGCACACAACTTTCGAAATATACATAGAGGTTAGCATTACATTAGTTGTCCCTCTAGTATAGAATACAGGTAGTCTGGCCAATCACTGTCAGACCACAAAAGGCACAGTTATAAAGTAATGACAGGCTGCCCATGTTCACACACAAGGCAGCATAAGGGGAATGTCCCAGGTATATCTGTGAGTTAGGTGCCAGTAGCTTCCATATCACACATGCACCCAGCTCACCACACCATCAGCCACAGGTTTTTCACAGGTCATATGCTTGCTGTGGGAATGAGTACAGCATGAACCCATCTCTGTATGGTAATACAGACATGATGCTGCATGCTGAATATGTGTCCTATGCAGGTGTGTCCCTAGCTGTAAGCAGCAACCTGACCACATCCAGACTCATGGATCAGTATGAACAGGTAGGATTGACAGGAGTACCTCAACCACTTATCACTGTCACCCCAGGGTAGTCCACTGGCTTGCAGCCTGGGAACATATGAGTGACAGAATGCTCTAGCCTGCTATAGATGGCCTGCAGCACTCTTAAATGGCCTACAGTCCTCTGGCAAATTCCCATTTCTCACCCATAGTGCCAATGTACGTTATGTCAGGGGGTCCTAACTAACAACCTAACACAGTAAACAGAAAACAAATGCAAGGCCATGCTGACAAATGCCAGTAGCATGCCACCCCATGTCATACTGCAAGAACTGTGGACCAGGCTACAATTACTACTGGGATAAAGGTCCAACTATAGGGATACCTCAGAGATATTGCATTTATAATGTTAGGAAGAGGAGAGCATAACACAGAGGTGGGTGTAGAAGCATGGATATCATCGACTGTGTGAAGTCTGAAACTCTAATGTCTGCCCATACTAACCCCTGACTGCAAACCCATGAATGAGTAGCCACAAAACTGCTTGTAAACCACAATGTGAAGGTAAACTGACCAGATATGAGTCCTGCCTCCGGATAACCTAGGTGTATCTACAGCTGAGAGGTATGGCCACAGCAGGATATGGCCATTCCATTAAGTGGAGAAAAACACAAGAAGGGGATTCCCAGCCAGTATACTACCAAGGTGCTGGACCATTTACACAGAACCAGCAGTCTATTGTCTGTAGCTACCCCTCCACAATGGCAAGAGTGTGCCAGAATGTGTAGTATATATATATATATATATATATATATATATATATATATATATATATATATATATATATATATATGGCTCAGAATATTGGTCTCAGCTTCATTCATCTTGTATTTCCCTGGTAAGTAGCTTTAAGCAAAGAATGGTATCTGTCAGTAGTTGATGACATGATACATCACAGTGTAAAACAGTACATATGTCAGAAAATCTATGCTACAACCAACCATGTTACACAAGCAGCACAGACAGCAATAGTTACAGTATCCCCCGTATTTTAGACCCATTGTGTCTCCATATTGGCAACCTATCTACAGATATCCTGCAGAAACAGGTTGCTAGGTGTAGCTGTAGCACACAAAACCCTGAACTGGAGTCTAACTCCCTTGGAATGGATGTACACATTCAATATAGAAGGTCATACTGGGCATGCTCCTACACTTAGAGAATGGAAGCCCATGTCTGACAACACAGTGGACTATAGTTATGTTATTCGCAGATGTCTGTGCACACACACCAAATTGTACATCATTCATACTTCATACACACACACACACACACTGGATAGTATGCCCACACATATTTAAGGCCAACATAATATGTCAAACATACACACACACAGAGACGTGGGGAAGAGAGAGACAGACAGCAACAGAGAATCCCATTATGAGGCCTTTTCCACCCAGTTCACATCCCATTGGCCTATATCACATGATGTGCTGATATCATTCACTGTAGAAATTCCTTTTATTAGTCCTCAGCTCTATAGTCTCAGTCCTGCTTGTGATAACTGTGTAACACTAGAGTACAAATAAGTATTCATGTAGCATTTGTAATCTCAGTCTTGTCAAATATAAAGTTGTGTGTGAGTGTGTGTGTGTTTCTAGATGAATGAGTCTGAGGCCATTCACACTCATTACACTCCCCATTGTCCTACTTTAACACTCCTGCTGATGTCAGTCATCCTGTAATAACCCTTTGGGCCATTTAGGCAGCATGTAATCCTGTAACCTCTGTGGCACTTGCAATAATTGCATAATACTGTAGTGTAGTTAGGTAGGAGGTCTAATCTCAGTCCTGGCAACTGTGGAAATGTGTGGGTCTGTGTCTTTGTAGAGACATGATTTTGAGGCCATTCACATGCACTATACTTCTCTTACCCCATCCTTTAGTACTGCTGCTGATGTCACTCACCTTCAAAGATACCTTTTGACAGTTCTCCAGTGTATAACCTCTGTGGCCTTGTAATAACCATGTGATACTGTAGTATAAAACACTACTTAGGTAGGAGTTCTAATCTCAGTATGTGCAATTGTAAAAGGGTGTCCGTGTATATTTGTAGTGTGAAGTATTGTGTCTATACACAGCCAATACTTTTCAAAGTGTAATACTTTACAACGGCTGCTGATGTCACTCACCTTAGAGGTATGTTTGGACACTATTCTATCTATAAGTTCTGTGGCGCATGTGGTAAATGTGTAACAGAAAGGTCTGAAAACATATTAAGATAGAGGTTTGAACCTCACTCCTGGCAAATGTAAATGTGTGTGTAGGGTGAAATTATTTTATGAAATCTCTCAACCACTACACCCAATGCCAGTATTTACAAAGGCTGGTGAGTTTCCTCACCTTAGAAGTACCTTGGGACAATATCCAACCTATAAGCTCCATGGTGTGTGCAATAAATGTGTAACACTGTAGTAGTAATACATAGCTCGGGGTTCAAAACTCAGTACTGGCAAGTGTGTGTGTCTCTGTCATCAGTATCCTGTGTCGGTGTTGGTGTGATTGTGTAGTAACAGGATTCATCTGGGGGTGGGTTTTCCTAACTTATTATCCTTATTGTCACTTATCTCTCCACTCTCCAAAATACTAGAGAGATGAATACACTCTCAGGTCTCAGACTACCTCCTTACTAACAACCTCCTTTCCATTACTCAGCATGGTTTCTGACCAAACCATAGCACCACCACTGCCTTACTCTCCTTTACTAACACTATCCTTCAGCATAAAAAACAATGGCTAGCTCTCCTCTGCTACTTTCCTAGACCTATCTAAAGCATTTGACATGGTCCCACACAAACAACTTATCTCTGTCCTCAATAACCTATCCTTATCACAATCAGTCACCAACTGGTTTCAGAGCTACCTGTCTGACCGTCAATAATCTGTTGTATGGCAGAATTACATATCTCCCCAACTACCTGTCTCCATAGGGGTTCCCCAAGGATCCATCCTTGGACCCCTACTCTTCTCTGTTTTCACCAATAATCTAGCCTCTACCACCAAACATGGCACACTCATACAATATGCAGATGACTCAACCATCATCTGCTCAGCCCAGTCCCTACCCAAACTGCAAAAAGTCATGCAGGAAGCCTTTTCCTCTGTTGAAACTTGGTTATCCGATGCCCAATTAATACTCAACCCAAACAAAACTAAACTACTCCTCTTCCAACCCACCAAACATACCCAAAACAACTCTCACTTTAACATCACAGCAAAAGACAACACCACTATATACCCAACTGAACACACCAAATTGCTAGGAGTAGAAATAGACAATAAACTAAAATTTGACATTCACATATCCATGACCATAAAAAAGTCCAGAAAAAACTAGGATTGTTATACAGAAATAAACAGCTTCTCACCAAAGCAGCAACAATTTCAATAGCAAATTCCCACCTTATCTCCACCCTACTTTATGCCTCTCCAATGGGTATACTAACCTAAGGCAATGCAATCTAAACAAGCTAGAGACCTGCCACAACAAAATCACCAAATTTGCCACAGGAGCATCCTACCGTAATCACCACTGTCTCTCACTTGCTGAACTGGGCTGGCTTGAACTCCCTCACCTCCTTCAATGGTATCAACTCTCACTCACCCACAAACTAGTAAACCATCCACTAAATGTCCCATCCCTCCAGAATCTATTCCAACCCAATCGCACCACCAGACCACTAAGATCCAGCAACAAAAATCACTTGCAAATCACTAAAGCCAATAACTCTGCTGGTGAAGCACTATTCTCTTGCACCATAGCCAAATTATGGAACTCCCTCCCACCCAAAATTACCTCTGTACCATCATGCACCCACTTCAAAACTTTACTAAAAGTGCACCTAAAAACACACTGGCTATGCCCTTGCAACTCCCACTCTAATATCACCCACCCCATCCAACCACTACCTTTCTTTCCACTCCACTAACTACCTTGATTATAGCAAGCTCAGATGCTCATAAGCCTAGTACTTATTATACAGCAGGAACTTCTTATTGTAACATTTGTTAATGTCTGTTATGTACTTCACAGATACAGATTCTAGCTGTCTACTGATGTGCTATGTTCTTCGCTTGTAAATATGTTGTAAGTAATTGCTATGCAAATTGTTAATCACTATGTAATCCAATGTAACTACTGTCTGTTTATTTTAACTGTGGAGCTTTCCTCCCCGGGTCTCCGCTGAAAATGGACCTACGTCCAGTTGGACACTCCCGGTCAACAAATATAAATAAATAAATAAAATAAATTATATTGATGACCTATTATATGTCCCAATGTCCACATTACAAGGCCTACAGTTGTCAAACACCATAGAAGTTGGTTTGGGCAATCCAGAGCCCTAAATGTGTAGTGCCATGTGCAATGACTATGTGACAGTATGGAATAGTTAACAATATAAGCAACCCTTATAATACACAGAGACCACCAGGACTCATGCACAAACACACTTGGCTAGGTATCAATCACTATATCAGTAGTTCTCCTGCAAACTGGCACACAGATAGTGTCCAAGGTGTGATTGCAGTGGACTCCATGTCAAACTGATGAACAGAAATGACTGATGTCGTTATGGACCCACGTCCTCCCATGTTTGGCATCTACCATTCTGAGGTGCAGGAGAACACAAAGGCACCCAAGCTGGAAATGTTTGCATACAACAATAAGGTGGGTGGTAGTATTCCCAATCCATGTGATGTTGGCATCATGCACAAAGGTCATTTGACACCTATGACTGTTGTCAGAACCCTGGACATAACCTCAATGCCAAGAGATGTGCCGCCATTATCTTTGGGAACACCATGGCTCACATGAAGTAATACAATAGTGGTAGTCCATTAAACAATGATGTTGTTATAACAAAATGGGGAACTCAGGTTGACAGTCAGCTGCCTATTAACCACAACAGTGCCAATGACATCAGAAAGTAGTTTGATGTGTAACATCTCCTGACTAAGCATGTATTATCCAGCAAGTAAAAGGACATGGTCATGCTGTACCATCCCCTCAGTAGCCCAATCAATGTGTACAGTGACCCCTTTAGCCATGTTCCCCACTGGACACCTGCAACAACTGTAGAGTCTGCAAACATACCCCACAAAGGGAATACAATGCCTTATACATGTGCTGTGTATGGACAGACTCTAATAACTCTGATGAATCCCCGTATCATACTGTCTATGTAGGTGCATTCACTACCTCAGTTACACAGCTATGTCTCACCAAACTAGGTGAGGAATGCTACATCTGAAGATAACAATTTGTCCACACAACATGCCCCAGAGACCTCAAGCACACGTCCACACTTCAAAGAACATGCATGTGGGACAGGTGCACAATCCAGACACTGTAAATGTTATTGGATATAAATCACATACATGTAAATCAGTGTACATCACTGGCCACCCACAAGAGAAATCTGGATGAGTGGATGAGGAATATGATACTCACCCCTGGGAACCACTACAGTGACTATACTCCCGAGCCACAGTGGGGACTATTGTCATGTGGCCTGATGCCAGGGTATTCCCTTGGGCTTTCCTTGTAGAGCCTTCAAGCCCATTCACCTACTACACACCTATGAAGCAATGAACCTATGCATCTTAATACTGGCAAGTGTGTGTGTGAATAGTAGTCTCAGTGTGTTGGGTTAATGAATATTCCTTGTGGCTGTGTTATTAGCAATCAGAGGTGTGTCCACATCACAACACATACCATTCTCCACTCTACAACAGATGTTGTAAATCAACATATATCTATTTACAACCCTCAGTCCTATAATCTGTGAAGCATATGCAGTCACTGTGTTGCAGACCTGAAAAATCCATGCAGATACAACTGTACCATGCCTAAGACACATGGTGGATGCGTTACAACACTGCCATATCCCTTGGTATTGCTGCAGGGCCACATCATGGTGACACACAGATGGCTAGAACAGTAACAGGATACAGCATGTGAGAACAAATTCACTCAGCACTCCACTTGTGGTGGGAGAGAGGGGTAAAGCTGGCACTGAATGTGTTTCCAAGACTGTGGCCAATATCTGTTGTCTCAGGATAGGTACTGGCATTGAGGAGTAACTCTCAGCACTTGTGTTTAATGCTGTGGAGGTTGTTGATGCACCTATCAAGGGCTGTTGTGATTGTCGTCTGAGTCTGCTGCATGGCTGCCTTCATAGATGCCTGTAGGAGATTCCATGTGGGATCCCACATTGTGGTTGAGGCTAATAAGGGAGTTCAATAGTCATGGGACACCACCTTTCTCTGCAACAGTGTCCTTCTGTTGTACACTTTAGTAATGGCAGGGGACCATCACATTGTCTCCCAGTGTTTGGAGGATAGTGTCTGGGTTCTGTTGGCTCTGGCTAGTACCATGCATTCATGTACCTGTTTGTACAGTGCATATGTGTATGATTCCACAGTCATGCAGCTATTTCCCATTGCCATGGGTGCAGAGAAATAATCCACCCCTGTTTTCATGGCTGCAAAGTAAGCTTTGGACAGGTTTTGAAAGGTGGTTACCCTTGTGGGGGGGTGTGGCTGACATGTTGAGTTCCATGTTGATTACAGCCTGTGTGGATCCCACCATGCAGGGACTGACAACTGTGGATGAGCAACAGTCCCATATTTAAGTGGTCAACACAGGTCAAGGTTGTTGCATCCTCTACTGGGGGTCAGTATGAGCCTTTCCAGGGCATTGTAAATGATGAATACCAGGAAGTGTTGGGCCACTGTACTGGTGCTTGGCTACTTTCTCCAGGTGGTGTAGGGGTAGTCGACATCTCATACTATGTCAGTTGTGTTGTGTTGGACCATCAGAGATGGCAGGGTGTTGAGGAATGTGCATTGAAAGTCTAGGAACATAGATGTAGACCCATAGCATGCTATAGTCTGGATTGCACTAGTACCCCAAGGCAGTTGTACTGGAAGTATCTGCAATGCATTATGCTTAGATAGTAGTCTGGAGATGTTCCCATTCATAATGAATATGGAGACAACGCCACCTGTGGAGGTCTGGTGTAGTCCATGTTTGGGGGCTGACAGGTGTGGAATGCATTATAGCCTGATACTGTAGGGCTGCTGTCTGCTGCTGTGAACCACCTCTCCATTACAGCAGACATGTTAATATTCTCCACTCTGAGTGCTTTGAGTGACTGTATCCTGACAGTTAGACGTCTGCTGTTGAGCAGCATGACCCTCAAATTGCATACATGTCTATCAGTTATGGTGGTAATTACATTAAGAACACTGCCTAATAATGCATCATAGGGGTGGAAAGACACTTATCCAGTACCTGGAAACCCAGCACTGACAGATGTAGGAGATCTGTGGCAAGTCATTGGGTTATGTCAATCATGTCATCCCAAGCAGGTAGGTACTGGATTCCCTCAGAATGACAGAAAACATGTAAGCCAATGTTGCAGTCAATCTGTTGATAGTACCACAGCATCACTCTGGGTGACAGTGGTACACTGCTCAGGGCTTCTGTCACACCTGGCTGGACCATGTAATCAGAATTCAACCATGTTTCTTGTCACAAAGTCCAGGGAGGTGTGCCCCAGGTCATTCACACCCACATGGATACAGAGTGATAACCGTTGCTGTTGTGGAGTGCCATGAGTGGCTGTGTCATGTGTTGGATGCTGGCATGTGATTGATATTTGGCTGTCACCTGCTCCATATTAAACTTAATGAGTGGGATATGTGCATGCTTCAGTATTGAGTGACCCATGATCACTGTATTGTGCAAGGTGATTAGCCTTAGGAGCTTAGGTTGAAGGGCACATTGTGTAGGTTAAATATGTGTCTCTTGGCATGTGTCGTGTTGTGGTGTCTGAGTGGGTGTATGTCTTGCTGGTCTGTGCTGTTTGGGTAAATGTCCATTGAGTGTCTCTGTGAAGATGGATGTGTGGCTTTTCACTGTATGTCATGGCTGTCAAAATGGGTGTCATGGTGAGCTATGTGTTCCACATGGTGTGGTACAGGTGTTGATCTTATCCTCTTGACCTGCTAGTCCAGTCTTTGCTGGAGAGTGTAAATGCTCATATTGGGTGATATACGGGTAACTCTCACAGGTCTGAGTGCTTGGAGTTTAGAGAGGAGTGTTGTCTGTGTTCATGAGGCAGTTGCAACAGTGCCTCAGAATGGACAAGTGCACCAGGTTAATGGGTGAAAGCATAGAACATTGCCCATCAATCATGCCAGAAGGGGTGGACATAACTAGTAAGTACTGGGGCTACTTCTGTGATGAACGAGTACTGCTGACTGCTCCCAGGTGTGCCACATTTCTTGATACAATAACCTAGTGAAGTGCCAAGCTATAATGCTATTTGAAGTTCAAGCCAGAAAGAACTAGCATGATGTAAGGGTGGAACTGAAGGCAGACTTTCTGCTACCTGTAATACTTTACCTCAGCTGTGCAGTTAGCAGCTTTGGCCATGTGAAAATTCAGTAAGTTCTATAGTGTGTGTGGTAACTGCTTAACACTATAGTAGACATAACTAGATAGGCAAGAGTTCTAATCCCAATACTGGTGTGTGTGTGTGTGTGTGTGTGTGTGTGTGTGTGTGTGTGTGTGTGTGTGTGTGTGTGTGTGTGTGTGTGTGTGTGTGTGTGTGTGTGTATGTGTGTGTCACTCATGTACTGTCTGGTTTATACCATTTTGACTTGTATACTATGCTTCACACTTCCCCTCATCCCACTCTAGTAGTCCTATTGATGTCATCCACCTTAAAAGTACCTTTGGAGTAGGTGAACATTTATAAGTTCTGTGGCACATCTAATAACTGCATAGCACTGTAGTAGAAATAACTAGATAGGCAGGAGATCTAATCTAAAAAACGTAAAATATACTGTGAGCTCTGCTAAAAATCAACTAATAAATCCACAAAGTGCAGAAGGAGTGAATCCGGAGTTGATCAAAAAGCCGGTTTTATTAAATAAATGTCCAGAAGCATGCCAAAAACACACAATAAATCATGAACGCCTATAATAGTCCACAAAGCGTTTTCGTCTTATACTATAGACCATCAGATGAATAACAGTTCTGTTAATGAACCCTTTATATACTGTTTTTAATTACATAATCAAACAATTAACCTATAATAGGAGTAACCATTAAATAAATTAAAATGTTTAAAATCTCTCTCTCTCTCTCTCTAAGGAAATCATGTATAGAAAAGGGACTTCACTTTAATAATAAAAAAATATAAAACTGTAAAAAATTAAAAAAAAATCATATAAAACAAAATGATGGTTAAATATAGAACATATATTATTGAAAATGATTATTTATATGAATGTATACAAAGGGAAATAGTACCGAAAGGGCTTTGGTTGTATAAATTTCTCAATAATGTATCCTGTGATTCTGAATTATATAACAAATTGATTGAACTATTTAACAAATATGGTCTTGATATGCTTAGACTAATGATAAGGGACAATACTAGATGTCAAGAAGCACTTCATAAGGAAATCAATGAATTAGATCAGCAGATTAAGGAAGATTTGCAATTTACTATTGAGGAAGAAAAAATCAATTATTTCAAGATGAGAGATGAAATTGATAAAAAATGTAGTGACCTGATTAATAGGAAAATGAATAAATTAGAAAGGGACATTAAGGACTATAAAAACAAAACAAGTTACCCTAAACCCCGATATAGTAACTTTAATAGATTTAATGATGAAATACCTAGGGTTGAAAATGAGAAAAATTATATTTCACCCCATGATGAATTATATAACTATGATAGGAACTACCCCCCCCCCCTTCGTAGATCAGAGAGATTGATGAACAGAAATAACATACATGTAGTAAATTTTCCAAGGAACAGGGGGGGGGGAGAATGGGGAGAGGGAGGGGAGATTCTAAAGAATCACCACCCGGACCACCCCCCCCGTTGACAACCGAGATATAATAGTAGAAGGAAATAAGTATACTTTTAACAATTTTACCATATACAATTTTAGTAATGTAGTAATTAAAGAAGAACATTTTCTATTGCTTTCCAAAGGTTTTAAATGTATTCCTTTTTAAAAAAAGGAGATGTTACTAGGAGTTTATTAGATATCAAATTGTTTTTGAGGAAAGTTAATTTAAATATTTTGTTTTCCAGTAACCAAGACAAAGGAGGATTAGATCTAAAAAGGAAAAGTATTTTTAACCCTCCAATACATCCCCAACAGAGAAATTTGGTAAAGGTCCTGAAATGAAAATAAGAAAAGAATATAATAAGATGGGTTTTAGAGACAACTTGAGTAATGAAAAAAACAAATACTGTATGAGATAAAAGAAGATCAAAACCTTAGGGTTATGAAACCAGATAAAGGGGGTGGAGTAGTGTTCATGGATAACATACTATATGAAAGTAAAATGCATACCCTTTTATGGGACGATAACAGATACACTAATATTTCCCTTAATGAGATTAACATTGCGTATAATAAGATAGATATTACTATTAATGAAATGTTTTATGAGGGATTAATTGACCATGAAACATACATATATTTAAAAGTAGAAAAACCAAAAATACCAACAATATTTGGTATACCTAAAATTCACAAATGTGAAAGAGACCCCCCCATTTAGACCTATTGTGTCAGTGGAAGGTTCTAAGACATACCCTTTGGCAAAATACATAGACAACAAACTTAATAAAATTTGGACATCTAGAAAAACAGTATTAAGGGATTCCTGGGACCTGTTAAGAGAGGTCTCAGATGAATTAAGTCATGAAAACCTTTTGTTTGTTACTATAGATATTATCGACCTATTTTCCTCAATACCACATAAAGAAGGGACGAAAATGTTAGAGGAGATTATATATGAAGATAATTCCCTAACACAAAAAGAAAAATTAGTATGCAATTGGTTAATGGATTTGATTTTGAAGAATAATTTTTTATATTTTAATGGGGAATTTTATCAACAAACACAGGGGGTAGCCATGGGAGCCACCTGTGCCCCCACTTATGCAAATTTGGTTCTTATCAAATGGGTAGAGAAATATATATTTAATTCATTTTTTTAAAAATTGTTGGACACTATACCGTAGGTTCCTTGATGATATAGTAATTTTTTGGACAGCTGGAATAGACAAGTTGAATGATTTTATGGTTTATATTAATAATTCAACTAATTTTTTTTAAATTTACACATACAATTTCAGAACACAACTTAATTTATTTAGATATAGAAATATATAAAAAAGGAATTTACTTTGAAAGTAGAATACTCAGGAAACCTACATTCTGCAACTTCTTCTTACACTATAAAAGTGCCCATCCAAGACACTGTAAAAAAAAACATAGTTAAAGGACAATTTGTGAGGGGTAGCAGAATGACTAGTTCCAACGATGATTTTATTATAGAATGTGATTTATTACTAAAGATGTTTTTAGAAAGCGGGTATCCGTTTGATTATGTAACTCAAATAAGAAAAGAAGTGGAGGAAGGGAGATTAAGTAAATTTCAACCCATCATAAATAAAAAGGAGAAGTCTTATGATTTTAATAAAGAAAGAGATGGTGAAAACTATGGACAAACCTTAATTTTAGAATATAATGGTATCAACAATTATGTTAAAAAGATTTTCCTGAAAGAGTGGCAAGCCTTTGTGGCTATTTCTGATCTAGATAATCTAAGGACCATTCCACAAAAAATTACCTGCAAGACTTCAATCAGCATGAAAGGTATATTAGAAAACAAATGGGGAAGAACAACCAATAAAGGAAGAAAAGGCACTTTTAAATGTGGTTGATGCAAACAATGTTCATATATTCTTAACACAGAAAAGCTTTATTTGGAAAGTAGAGGAAGATGGATTTATATTAAAGAACATTATGATTGAAACACCAGGGGAATAATATATTTAGCTGTGTGTAAAAAATGTGGTTCATTCTATGTTGGAAAGACCGAAAGAATGCTTAAAAGAAGGATATATGAACACATGTACGATATTTCCACAAAAAAAAGAAACTAATGCACTTGTTAAGCATTCTAAAAACTGTATAGGAGCTAGTTATGGTTTTATGATTTTAAAACAGATCAAAACCAATATTAGGGGTGGTCCTTGGGAAGACAGGATTGATTTTAGAAAATTATGGTGGCAGGTAACCCTCCAAGCAGACCACCCTCCTGGTTTAAATGATTTTATTACTATTAAACCTTTACTAATATTAAGGTCTGCTAAATTATGAACAGGAATAGATACTATTCAGAATGGCCACTAGATGGTAGTAATAGCATTTTAGATACAGCGTTAGGTTTAGGGTGAATTTTTATACATGGTATTAACTGAATTAAATTATTTAATAAAGACATTAGTTTTTAAACAGTAGATATACTTACAAATTAGTAAACCAAGAATATGGTATCTTTAAAGCATATAATGTGTTTTATATGATTTTTTTTTAAATTTTTTTTACGGTTTTATATTTTTTTATTATTAAAGTTAAGTCCCTTTTCTATGCATGATTTCCTTAGAGAGAGAGAGATTTTAAACATTTTAATTTATTTAATGGTTACTCCTATTATAGGTTAATTGTTTGATTATGTATTTAAAAACAGTATATAAAGGGTTCATTAACAGAACTGTTATTCATCTGATGAAGTCTATAGTATAAGACAAAAACCCTTTGTGGACTATTATAGGCGTTCATGATTTATTGTGTGTTTTTGGCGTGCTTCTGGACATTTATTTAATAAAACCGGCTTTTTGATCAACTCCGGATTCACTCCTTCTGCACTTAGAAGATCTAATCTCCCTACTGACACCTGTTTGGATGGATGTATGTGAGAATCATGTACTGTCTGGCTTATACCATTTTTGACTTGTGTACTACCCATCATATTTCCCCTCATCCCATTCTAGTGGTCCTGTTGATGTCATCCACCTTAGAAGTACCTTTGGATGAGGTTAAATTGTATAAGCTCTGTGGCGCATCTGATAACTGTGCAGCACTGTAGTAGAAATAACTAAATAGGCAGGCATTCCAGTCTCCTACTGACAACTGTTTGGATGTGTGTCTTTGAAAATCATGTAGTGTGTGGGTTACACCATTTTTGACTTGTCTTTGCTGGAGAGTGCATCTGTCCACATTGGGTGATATACGGGTAACTCTCACATGTCTGAGTGTTTGAAGTTTAGAGGAAAGGGTTGTTTGTGTACATGAGGCAGTTGCAACAGTGCCTCAGAATGGACAAGTGCATCTGGTTAATGAGTAAAAGCACAGAGCACTGCCCTCCAATCATGCCAGGAGGGGTGGACGTAACTAGTAAGTACTGAGGCTACTTCTGTGATGAATGAGCACTGTTGATGGCTCCCAGGTGTGCCACACTTCTTGATACAATAACCTGGTGAAGCGCAAAGCCATAATGCTATTTTAATTGCAAGACAGAAAGAACTAGCATGATTTAAGGGTGGAACTGAAGGCAGAATTTCTGCCAACTGTAATACTTTACCTCAACTATGCTGTTAGCAGCTTTGAACATGCAAAAATTCAGTAAGCTCTGTAGTGTGTGCAGTAACTGTGTAACACTATAATAGACATAACTAGATCGGCAGGCATTCAAATCCCAATACTGGCAAGTGTGTGTGGGAGAATCATGTACTGTCTGGCTTATACTGTTTTTTGACTTGTGTACTACCCTTTAAACTTTCCCTCACCCCAGTCTACAAGTCCGGTTGATGTCATCCATCTTAGAAGTACCTTTGGACTAGGTAAAAATGTGTGAGGATCATATCTTGTGTGGCTTATACCATTATGATGTGTGTACCATACATGGCTGGTGACCACCTCCCACTGCCATAACTTTATATAGTGTGGTAACAGCATGTGCCTCACATGCAGCAGGTTAAACCATTGTGCAGTACTCTGTACAGATATGTTTGGAATATCCAGATGTTTGCAACCTATATGTGGTCGGAAGGGATCTGTGTTTTCCTTAACAATGCCCATATATGTGATATTGTAGCCAAATAGGCCACAGTGAGTGTACTGACACATAAGACAGCATGAGGTATCACACCTGATGGAAACATCATGCTGATATGACACCTGCCACCCTCACAGGTGGCCAGCCTTGTAGGTGCAATACATGAGTCCAGATGCTTGGTTTTACAAGTGATCTGTTCATGTTATGGGTCACAGTAAAGGCTGGAAGAGGTGTGGACTGACATACTGTGGTGCTAATTTGTATGTAACAGGAACACCTTGCATCTTAACAGAGGTGTGTACACAATTTATATCCACTGTATACCACTAATGTGTCACACATGTTCCTACCTTAGGGCACTTGTCAAGCCCATTTTGCTGGCCTCTGTCCAAATGTCTTGACACTGACAAGTTGTGAGGTATGCCACATGAATGTTGAATTCACATCAGATAGGCCCCAGTGGTGATCACTGTGATGCAATGCAGTCAACCCCACCACAAGTGAGCATGCACATAAAGCAATATAGGTATTACTGATAGTTGTCTGCATGGTAAATTTTATGCCCTTCACATGCCTGGGGTATTGCCAGGCAACAACAGAGCAATGTCATACTCACCAGCTTCAGGCTGCAGTCCCATATGCAAACCAGAGGGTCCTAGGTAGTTGTGAGGGGGAGGTATTGTCAGCAGACTCACATGTGGTCTTGGTACAGGATGGGTGCAGCATGTCGGCACATTTATAGTAGTAACCCCAATAATACACAATGTTCTGTCCTCACCATAGGTGTGCAGCTCTGTGCATTAGAAAACCCCATCCATAACTGCAGTCAGACCTGACAAATGGATGTGAATACAATATAGATATATGTATGTCTGATACATTAGTATACAAATACAATACAGATGCATGTATGTCTGATACATCAGTGTACTAATCCCCACTGGGCTCTTACCTGCATGGTCCTCATCCAGTGTGTGTGCAACCTACCTCCACAATGCTTTCCTCACCTTTATGGCTTGTGCATTGGGCGGGTGCCCCAAGGTTGGCAAGGAGCTCCTCGGTGGGTGCCAGTAGGGGCTGGATGGCTGGGCCCCCACCTGTGGCTAGCCGGTCCCTCACTACAGTAGCAGCCTGTTGACGGGAATGGCGGATGAGGTGAGTGGCCTGATGCTGCACCTGCTCATAAGTTCTGCTGTGCAGGCCAGCATCATTTACCCTGTAGTCCAGAGTGTTCCACAGGGCTTTCCTCTCTGGCACATCTTCTGCTCTCCATCCAAATAACAGGGCATAATGTTTGATCACATGTTGGGTGATGTCAGTTTCTCCAACAGAGAATGCTGGTAAGTGAGCCCTTTGCATATTACCTGAAGACATAAACAGGAAACAGGCCATAGGACCTCATACAGTTGTCAAATTGCACATCAACAGTGGATATTACTTGCAAATAATCCAGACTACACCATAACCCTCCAATCTGTCATGGCTATAGCAGATTGCATTACACTCTTGGCTCTGTACTATCTTATTCCCCCCAATGTTGGACACTTGATTGCATAATCCTCTATTCTCCATTCAGTTCTGTGTAAAGGGTTGACAGTGACCTTCCATGTGGATGGTGTGTGGATGGTAGCAGGTCTGTGTTTGACAGTGGTGTGTGATGGAGATGTAATCACATGCCTGGGTTAATGTAGGAGGCAGACAGTAATGTTATTATGCCCCATGAAGATTTACTGTTGTTGCCATCAGTAGGTAGTATGTACATGTTCACCATACCTAAGGGGAGGAGTGTGATTCATGTGTATATCCCCCTATACAACTGAGGTGGACAGGGTGACTGTGTGCCTACCTAACCTGTCTGATGCAGGTTGCCTATATCCATGGCATATGTTTGTTTGATGTGTGCTTTACCCCTAGTACAGGGTGAATTGTGTTGTTTCCTATGAGACTGACAACATATATGGAGACACTGTTGCAATTGTCTTTGGTGGTGTGGACATGTCTGATTTGTAGTCATAGACAGGCTTACAGGAAGTCACCTGTGAACTTACATACTTGCTCTGATAGAGGTGGACTGACACCCAAGTTGTTGCCTACACCTATGTGTCCCTGTACAGCCAATATAGCAACCTATTATATGGTTTGTGTATTGCTGCTGTCCACCAAAGGAGATTACTTTATCTTGGGGGGAGGCTGGTTATACAAGTCAGGTACTGCTGAGTCTGTATAGCTACAGTGGATATAAAGGCTACATACCCCTGTTACAATGCCTGGTATTTGTGCAATTGAAACATGACACCACAATAATTTGTGTCAAAATAATTCCCACCTTTTATGTGACCTGTAGCCTGTACTATTCAATTGTAAACATAACAATCTGGTGTGTGAAAACATTCGGAAATAATAATCAGTACAACAAACCAGTTGAATGAATGTGCATGCCCTTAAACTGATATGTTGTGTATGCACCTCTTGAGGTGGTTACAGCATTCATTTGTCTTGGTTTGGACTCTAACATCATGGCACATCTTCACTTGGCAATAGTTGCTCCCCTTCATAGAAACACCTTTGATTGTTTTTCAATGGAGTTGTACAGGTTAGAGGTCACATTCAAGATGAGAAACAGTATGAAATTACTTACTGTGGTCTGATTGTCATACAACACATACAGCGCAAATACCTGGCATTCCAACAGAGGTATGTACACTTGTGATATCTACTGTATATAGGTGTTGATACAGCTGGTAGTAGTAGGCATGGACAGTGGGTCATAACACAGTTGGACACTTCTCTAATTGCTACCTGATAATCATGCCTACTCTAGTACTCATATCAGTGTCAGGGCAATGCAACAACCAGTAGCTGTACACATTTATGTCTGTTGTATGCACTGACACTGATCTTACACACATGTGCAACATGCACAACCTATGTACCCGACTGCTTGAAACCCATGTGATTAGTTTTGTGCCTTCCAGCTGAACATATGCATACATACATGTGCTCAGGGGATACCTGGTATACATTTCTGTTCTATGTTAGTATGGCACACTTTTGCTGCTCAATCATATGTCTCAACCTGTTATAGTAGGACGTCTAGACAATGGCACAGATAAATGGGTGACAAAAGGGGCATTAATATTGATACTGTATTAATATAGCTACTCCATACATTAGTAAGTTGATTGCACAGTAGACATTGACATCAGTGATAACCTGGAAGATGTCCAACAGTCATAAGTAGGCTATTATGTTACATTGGCATTGCTCACAGACTTGCCAGTGGTCTGCCTGACATAACACAGGTATATGTCTATGTGACTACAGAGATCAGTTACAAATCTGCTTATTGTCCAGCATAACACTGCACAGTTGAATGTTATTAATTCACTATATCACATGCAGTTCAACACACATGTCTGCAACAGTACTTTACTATGCACATGCCCTATACAGGTCACTTAGCTTTACAAAACAAACATGTGTCATGCTCATATTGACAGGCAACATATGGATTTGGACAACATCCTCAGCTATTTGCCAGAAAAATACAGATTTCAGGAGGAACAGTCAAAAACTATGATGGGAACATCTGGACATTCTGTGAAGATCTGTATAGTTGAGAGGTATGGCTGTGATCTCTCCCACTGCAGAGAGGGCCAGATGCTATGGCATTAGCAGCTCTTCAGCAGGACATTAGTACAGCAAGTCTTGTTGGGACATATAATCTTCCAAATTATATTTCCCATTATTACAGACCAAATACTACATTCAGTTACATGCTTACATGTTCCACTTACCTTTTTTAGTTTCTTCTCTTTTCTAGGTTATGTTTTATTTGTTTTCTCTCTCTCTCTCTCTGCACTACAGGGACAGAACTGGCTTGAATAGGTGGCAGCATGGCTTTTGTAGGTGCTGCTCATGACCAGGTGATGGCCTGTGCACCTATTGGTGTTCCCCACTTGCTAATGGCATGCAGAATAGCTGTGTAGTTCTTCCAATAGCCAATGTCATGGTAACACACTCCTACAATTGACTACTCCATGTGGGCATTGGTCCTTTCCCTTACTTGTGAGGAAGGCATCCTGGACTTGTGTGAGCTACTACCTCTTACAACAATAACTGTGGAGACAGGCCAACTAAATGGTGGAGAAGGTTCAAGGCTTAGGGGCAGAATGTGAGTATTGCTGTTATATGTTTGGAATACTGCTAGTTTAACAGGGTTTGTCTGCACATGCTGCATCTGTATGGGTTTCAGTCTGACAAAGTTCTGTCTCTGCATAGTTCTCAACTGTAGAGCTATCCACATATTGGCCACAGGTTAACCTGTTATGTTTGGTCTGTTCCCCAGACAGGTGTGGTCATTGGCAAATCCATAGCATACTCTGGTGATTGCAATCTGTAAATACTAACATCCATTTGTTTTTCTGACTTTATATCCCTCAGAAAAGATATGTTACAACAAATCCTGTAACACCAGCAACATTCTTAGTGTATAATAGCAATATTTCAAGTATGGCCATGTATTTGGGTCTCTGTCCCCACCAATTATGTTAGGCCTTGTCCAGATGTCATACAGTAGGAGGTTGATAGGTATAACGGTCTATCATTATTTAGCGCTGTCATTCCTGCTGAGGAGAATGGCTGGAAAACATGATGAAGTCTGTACATTCAAGAGGTTGGTGTATAGAGAATGCTCTTAGATGCACTTGTAACATATTTTATGTGGGGGAGAGTAATCCATTTTTCAAAACTAGGCTGATAGAACATGTGATATATATTGCTGAAATGAAAGATGACAGTTATATAGCTGTACATTTGTCTAAATTTCCCCATGGGGACAGTAGTGGGTTCCAAGGTACTGTTTTGGAAAATGTCTGTTCCTCAGTTTGGTAAAACATTCATAAAAGGACAATCGTTATGTACAGACTCAATGTATTCATATTAAATGTGATACTTTATCCCTTGGGGGTTAAATGAGGATTGTAATTGGAGGCTCTGTATTTAATTATGTAATTAAGTGGTAATTGCTTCTTGTGATTAAGGCAAGTATTTATTGTAATGTTTTACTTCTTGAAGGCTTTGGCAAAGATATCAGAGTATAATAAACATGTGTGAATAACTGGCTGGTTGTATTTCTCTTTGTTACATTCAGACATTTTAGTTGTTTTGCTAAGAGGTTGTTGTTTATCTGGTCATTGTGTATGTCCTATCATGATTTTGTAGCAGTGTACTGTTCACTTATTTGGACTGTAGGGGGCACATGTGAGTGTCATGGGTCCTTTTGCATCCAACTGTGCATGCTGGCCCAGTTATGGGTGGTCTATCAGCAGCATATGTTTGTATTGGTATTTTGGGACATGTAAATATGTGTGTGTGTGTGTGTGTGTGTGTGTGTGTGTGTGTGTGTGTGTGTATATATATATATATATATATATATATATATATATATATATATATATATATATATATGTGTGTGTGTGTGTGTGTGTGTATGTGTCCACTTCAAAATACTGACTTTCAAAATACCTAAACTCAAAATACTGAAACCAAAATCTCTAAAGCTCAAAATACTGAAAACTCAAAATACTGAAAACATACAGGATACCAACACTTATTATATTCCAGCATAAGTACACACTGAAATAAATAAAACACAAACCATATTACTTTCTCCAAGTATAAGCATGGGGGGGGCAAGTGAAGTGCAAGCTCAGAGTTGATATATTTAAACAGCAGGGGTTGTGGGGCAGAAGAGTAATATGTTTCTGTATGTAGTTCTGCTGCAATATAGTTTTGTTGCTGTACTGTGTTTTTTTTTCGATATTTTGAGTTTCAGTATTTTGAGCTTTAGAGATTTTGGTCTCAGTATTTTGAGTTTAGGTATTTTGAAAGTCAATATTTTGAAGTGGACCCATACATATGTGTGTGTGTGTGTGTGTGTGTGTGTGTGTGTGTGTGTGTGTGTGTGTGTGTGTGTGTGTGTGTGTGTGTGTGTGTGTGTGTATATATATATATATATATATATATATATATATATATATATATATATATATATATAAAATTGTATATACACACCTCAGTATTTATTGGTAATATATGTATATATTGTTATACACATATATGTATCTCCATATATATCTATCTCTCTCTCTATGTGTATGTTTCATTTGATATATATCTATATATATATATATATATATATATATATATATATATATATATATCTATATATATATATATATATATATATGTAGATACCAATCCTTCCTAATTGTACAGTGTCTCATCCCTATTGTAAACTGGCTGTAAAGAAGGGTATGTTTGAGAAAACATCCTAACATCATACTGCTGAGGTGGCTTACTGGTAAATTGCTTTGATTATGGCGTGCAGGGTCCTCGATTCAAGACCTGCAAGGGCTGTTTATTTTGTTGCTAGTCAGAGCAAGGGCTGTTGGATGCAGAGTAATTAAGGCAGTTATGAGCAGCTTTAAGCGTGTTTGTGTGGGTTTGTATGACAGTAAGTGGTGCTAACATACGGTTAAATGAATAGTCGCTTATACCATGTAGGCTTCACTTACCAGTGCACAAATCTGCTTAGCATTTACATTTAAGCAATGCCGAAACCTGATAACCATTGCTCAGCCCTGGTAACCAGTGAGCACATTCCAGTCTGATAAAATAGCAGGGTAATGACACCTTTAAAAAGTGTATTTAATTTCCTGTACATAGAATGCTTCTATGTGCTGTCATTACAGTAGCAAGGGATGTGACTTTACTGTATGGGACACCAGGGTATACATGGATAGTACCACAATCTTTTTTTCTTTGTATTTTTTTCATACATGGGTAGTATCCCAGGTTATATACGGTCACGACTGCATGTTACACTAGCTACAGTGCACTGGTTGACAAAAATAATTTAACACATATTGTATCATTACGTTAGTACTTTTAACAATGCTTTTCCAAGTAAAAGTAGATTTAAGCTTGTAGTACTAGAACCATATACCCCTGCATGCAAAGCTGGGAGTCTGAGTACTACTATCTTATTTCTGGTGTTTGAGCTGTATGTTTTTATGTATCTCCTATTGGATATTGATCTGATATTTTGATATTAACTGTAGACTACTATGTTTTCTGACATGTCATTGAGGACTGCTGTCATACAGTAATGGGATACCTTTCAGTTTCAGACTTCTATCTTTCAAAACATTCATCTTAATGCACAACCTTTTGGCTATCTACTTACTGTCAGACCTCTGTAGAGATGTGTAGATGTTAGGTATTGTTAAGGCCATACCACTATGTAGGTGCCCACATAGTATTGTGTTGTGGACCTGGACACTGCTGCTAGTTCTGACATATGGGACGTTTCTTGATGTGGGCCTTGCCCCTTTTCCTTACCTGTGTGAGGGATATTACAGAGGTGGTGGGCTACAGATTCACATACAGTAGGTGGCAATAAGTCGCAGGACAGGACATGTGGAAACAGCCAAACAACATTAACATATCCCCAGATTTGTGAACAGATTCTATGTCATCAGTGCTGTTATACACATGATGGATTGATAGGTTGACAGGGTTTGTGTGGACATGCATTTAGTGAGTGACTTCATGACTGACATACTTCTCCACTGGCACGCTGTCCACAGATTAGCCACATGTTTGCATGTTCTGTTTTGTCTGTTCGGCAGACAGTTTGATGTCCTTGGTAAATCAGTCGTAGACTCTGGGGAATGCAGTCATTAAATTATCACATCTATTGGTATTACTGATGTCATATTCCTCATAAAGGATGTTATAACAAACCCAGTAACATCTGCAGCTGTCTCAATGTATGACAGCAATAGGTCCAATCTACCCCTGTGTTTGTGCTTCTGTCCCAACATGATGTCAGGCTTTGTCCAGATGTCAATGAGGCACAGACATATGTATTATCATTATTTCTTGCCTTCATTCCTGCTATCATCCCAGTGATGTAGTAGACCCACAGACATGTCAGGGAAGAGACCATATATATGATTCCTGAGCCTGTACATTCTGAGGTGTACTGTACATGTGATAGGCCAGTGATGTCTGGCCATTGTAAACAGACTGTCAGGAATGTGTACAAATGTCATGTGTACATGTTATTTGGGCTGTGTTTGGAAGGGGTGGATGTAAGTGTTATGGCTCCATCTTTATCTGACTGTGCATGCTGCTCCAGTTTCTGCTGAGCTATTGGCTGTATGTGTTTGTAGGGGCAGAATGAGACATGTCCTGTACCAAGGACAGGAGTCAGACTACACTGAGAATTGGGACTGTATATGTAGGGCTAGTGTGCGAGTGTCAAACAATGATGTATTTGTTAACACAGTCCGTATATTCTCTGTTCACTTCACTTTCCTGTATGTGACTGTGACTGTGGTGATATTGGTTGTGGGTATGCACTTTCACACTTGTGTCTATTTGTCACTGCTGTTACATCCCCTTAGTGCCTGATATATTTGCAAATACACGTCTAATTATCCATAGCACATTTTCTAATTCAATTACTTGTGCTATTTCACTAAATATATGTTAGAGCACACAGGAGGGTGTTAGTACAGCAATTGTGTTAGCTTATCTATGCCAGTACTTAAGATACATCCCCATTTTCATGGCTTCCACCCACCACTTTGTCAGCCTTGGTCCAGATTAATTGCAGAAAGGGGTTCTGAGCATACCTGTCAACTGGCTGGATTGTTTCAGGATGACCAGGTTTATTGCTCATATTTCTGGTCTGTTTTACAGATTATTATCATTTCTCTGGTAAATCACTGCAATGATATGATTGTTTTCAGTAAATGAGGACATAATTTCATTTACCTACCTTACATCCATCAGGACAGGTATGCTGAAATAAACCGTCACTCTGTCAAGAAGAGTACAGGGGGACAATGACCTCTTCCTTCTTGGATGTTAATGCATTAGTACTGAGATGTCACATAGAAGGACTTGTGACCACAGAGGAATTGTGGTGGTCAAGAGACATTGCTGTCAACCTGTGTACATGGATCTCTAATAACACTTTTTTCATTCAGGGGACTACCATTGCATTTTACACAAAGGGGATGACAACACATTTACTGACATTGAGCTTAAGGGCATGGCTCTGACAACAGTCATTGGTCTCAGTGAGGCCTTTCACTAGGATGCCAACATCACTTGGGTAGTTAATAATAGCTCCCAACTTACAATTGTCTGCAAACTTTGTCAGCCAGAGTCCCTTCATGCTGGCATGGACTTCAGAGAAGTTAATAGCAAACATGAGAGGACCCAGGACAGAACCCTGTGGGACTCCAATTATGACTGCTCAGCAGTCTGACTTGGAGTCAGCTATTGCCACACTGTGAGTCCTATCTGTGACCCGGTTTGCAACCCACTTAGTGATATAGGGGTGGATGCCTAGCTTAGTGAGTTTTTTTATGATTCCTGAATGGGGAATGTTATCAAAGGCTTTGTCCAGATGAAGGTATGCTGTATGTTCCACCTTGCCTTCATCCACAGCTCAGGAGACTGACTACAAGAAGTTAACCAGGTTGATTGAGCAGTTATAACCTACCCTTCAGAAAAGTAAACTGTTATCCTGTGTCTGTAGATTCCCATATCCCTGTGTATTAGGTGCATGATGATGCATTCCATAGCTTTGCATAACAGACTTGTCAGACAGTTGGGGTAGTATTTCCCAGGGTCTGTAGTTGCACCCCATTTATGGAGAGGGGTGACTGTAGCAGTGCATAATTCAGTAGGGACAAAGCCTGAAGGGAGGCTGTGCTTGAACAGCACACACAGGTGAGGTGCCAGGTTGCTCTGTAGTCCATGTAGAACACAGCCAAGGATGTTGTCAGGTCCCATAGAAGCTGTATTTTTCATCTTGGACAGTGTTGTTTTAACCTGTGCAGCAGTAATACTGGGTGCCTGGCAGTGTACTGGTATTGTGATTGATCTTTTGGGGGGGTACAGTGTGCAATCAATATGTGTATAGTATATACATCATATGTGTATATTTTATATGTATATCTCTACATATATTACATATTAATGTTTCCATATACATATATATATATATATATATATATATATATATATATATATATATATATACACATCTCCAGACACATATATATTTATAGTTATGTACAAAGCTTGACTAATGTTAACAAACATTTTTCCTACTGTTGAATGATTGTGCTGAATGATATGCTTGAAAAAACATCAGATACATTTATAGCTCAGATTGTTTAGTGGTACAATGATGTGGCTATGGTACTCAGGGTCTAAGGTTCAAGGCTTGCAATGGTGGATTATTTTGTTGCTGGGCAGAACAATGGCTGTTGGATAAGGAGTGATTAAGACACTTTTAAGCAGTTGCAAGCAGGTTTGTGTGGTGGAAAGCAATGCTAACTTCCAGTTAACTATGCTTATAAACACTTGAAAGAAAACAAAAGCTGGATAAACGCCTGGTATACACCTCAAGCGAAAAAAATGAAAAGACCAATGGTTAGACCACAGCTGAAGATAAAAATGGAATAATCCACGTGAGGAAATAAATCACTTGCAGCTTCACAGTAGGGCCCTTTATAAAACCAAAAGTTGTAAGTGAGATGTAGTAGTCAAGGTAGGAAACGGTTCACTTGCAGTTTCACACCACTTTATTAAACAAGAGTAAGCGCTTTCGCAATCTAAGTCAGCTGATCGCTTCTTCAGACTCATAAAAACAGTTAAAACATTGGTATTTAAAATATGGTTCAACCAATGAAAACACATATAGAACTATGACATAGACTAATTAAAATTGCATACATCAGTACATTAATTTGCCTTATATTCTGCATAAGATGAAATAAAATATACATATAACAGACACATTTTATGTAATAATCCATATTACTTAATGTTTTAGTGGTCTGGATTTTAAAAAAGGTTTCAAGGAAACAGCATTGTTCAATCCAGGAGACCTATCTGCCTGAAGTAGTAAAATCCATCTTTGTTCGGCTTCCTCTACCTTATTCCTTATATCACCTCCCCTCTTACTTTTATTTATTATTTCTAAAACCATGAAATTAAAAATATGTTTCCTATCTTCTTCTTCCACATGTTTTGCTAAAGCACTTGTGTCTTTTTTATTTCTTATATCTCTAAGGTGTTCAAGGATACGTTTCTTTAGACACCTATTGGTTTTGCCTATACAAAAGGCATGACAGACAGTGCAGAAGCTGAAATAAACCAAATTTTGTGTTTTGCAGTCAGCATAAAAATCTATATCAATTATAAATCCTAGTGTAGGATGGTTATATGAAGATTTATTATATAAATAGTCACATGCTGTACAATTTCTGCAAGGAAAAGTCCCCTGCCTATCAGATAGAATCATTCTTTCATTGTTTCTGGATTTATAACAGAGTTGCCTTTTTAAGGACCTCTTATTTCTAAAAGAAAAGCTGGGTCTATCTTCTAACAATTCTCTCAAGTCAGGATCCGACAATAAAACATTCCAATTCTTCTCAAAAATATTACAGAACCTTCTGATGTCACTTGAATAAGTTATAGGGAATCTAACTGTTCACAGTGATACCGAATAAATGGGGTATTGAGAAAATACGTGATATTCTGACCTTGAAACAAGTTTTTCAAAGCACTAAGATTAATTTGATATGTGAGTTGCTTGATATTGTCCTAGAAAATAATGTCTTTATATTCAATGACAAGTTTTATCTACAGAAAGTTGGTGTAGCAATGGGCACGGCTTGTGCTAACAGCTACGCCAACTTAGCATTGGCTGCATGGGAAAAAGATCATGTATTAAGTGCTAGCAATAAATATGCTGGCAAAATTGTATGGTATATACGTTTTGTAGATGACGTCTTCCTGTTATGGGATGGTACTAGTGAAGAGTTGCAAGAGATGGTGGAGTACTTACATAGCACCATTGAATTTTTAAGATTCACTAGTCAACATTCCAGGGACTCTATTGAGTTCCTAGATGTTTTGGTTAAGAAGACAGCATTAGACGAACTTACAATAGGGATATATAGAAAATCTACATGGAGAAATAGTATCTTACATAAGACTAGTATGCATCCAACATTTGTACACAAAAATGTAGTGAAAGGACAATATATGAGAATAAGCCGCTTACATAATACAGATGAAGGCTTTGTGAAGACAATGACTATATTAGAGAAAGACTTCTTAAACAGAGGTTATAGTAAGAAAGACATAAATGAAAGCTCTAAATATACCATTGAAAATAGGGATGGGAGATGTAAACCGCTCTTCTCAAATACTATAGAAGATGTTAAAAGCAAGGAAGGTCATGATTTTAAAGTTAGATTTCCTATAACTTATTCAAGTGACATCAGAAGGTTCTGTAATATTTTTGAGAAGAATTGGAATGTTTTATTGTTGGATCCTGACTTGAGAGAATTGTTAGAAGATAGACCCAGCTTTTCTTTTAGAAATAAGAGGTCCTTAAAAAGGCAACTCTGTTATAAATCCAGAAACAATGAAAGAATGATTCTATCTGATAGGCAGGGGACTTTTCCATGCAGAAATTGTACAGCATGTGACTATTTATATAATAAATCTACATATAAACATCCTACACTAGGATTTATAATTGATATAGATTTTTATGCTGACTGCAGAACACAAAATTTGGTTTATTTCAGCTTCTGTCATGCCTTTTATATAGGCAAAACCAATAGGTGTCTAAAGGAACATATCCTTGAACACCTTAGAGATATAAGAAATAAAAAAGACACAAGTGCTTTAGCAAAACATGTGGAAGAAGAAGATAGGAAATATATTTTTAATTTCATGGTTTTAGAAATAATAAATAAAAGTAAGACGGGAGGTGATATAAGGAATAAGGTAGAGGAAGCCGAACAAAGATGGATTTTACTACTTCAGGCAGATAGGTCTCCTGGATTGAACAATGCTGTTTCCCTGAAACCTTTTTTAAAATCCAGACCACTAAAACATTAAGTAATATGGACTATTATATAAAATGTGTCTGTTATATGTATATTTTATTTCATCTTATGCAGAATATAAGGCAAATTAATGAACTGATGTATGCAATTTTAATTAGTCTGTGTCATAGTTCTATATGTGTTTTCATTGGTTGAACCATATTTTAAATACCAATGTTTTAACTGTTTTTATGAGTCTGAAGAAGCGATCAGCTGACTTAGATCACGAAAGCACTTACTCTTGTTTAATAAACTGGTGTGAAACTGCAAGTGAACCATTTCCTACCTTGACTACTACATCTCAGTTACAACTTTTGGTTTTATAAAGGGCACTACTGTGAAGCTGCAAGTGGTTTATTCCTGACGTGGATTATTCCATTTTTTATCTTCAGCTGTGATCTAACCATTGGTCTTTTCATTTTTTAACTATGCTTATACCCAGTTAGCCATAAAAGTGCTTAATTTGTGTAGGCATTGCTTAGCATTGCGCAAACAGGCTTACTCCTGCTTACTCGCTTACCCCTGTGCTAATTTAAATAAAAAAATAAAAAAAAAACGGGTGATAGGAAAGTGGTGAAAAAGGGGGCATGACGAGGGAAAAACAAGATGAAATATAGCTAGGATGTGCAGGATGGGTGTAGGGAAGGTCCATAGCTGTCCATTTCTTCTACAGCAACAGCTGTGCATATTATACTAATTTTGGAGGTAAATTTGGACACTCAAACCCCTGAAGAAGGGTAAGGACAACAATAATGTGTTTTGAAGCCAATTAGACAAGATTACATGGGTCCATTGGACACTTGTGCAAAATGGACAGCAATGTATGGGGGGGGCGACATTTTTTTTGGAGGAACAGATTATCCTTTTTTCTGTTGTTTTTTTAATGTGAGAGTATGATGTTGGGTTAAGGATAGTAGGCATATTTGGGGAGGTAGGCTGAGTAGGAAGACAGATAAGACAGACAAGACAGCATACAGGGGCAGTAGATGACACATGTGGGGTAATTACCTTGGATGGGGAGGGGTGTTTGGTATCCAGAAGCCCACGAGCCCCCAAATGGATACAGTGGGACTGATGTCACCACCCACTGACAATCTCCACTGCACCTTCATGGCCCCAAAGGTGGCTGTGCTGGGGGTTGAGCAGGAAGGGCAGGCTGACCCTCTAAATGTGCCATGTGGCCCTTAAGCTGGAGTAGCATAGCTCCCAATTCCTTGCAGATCTCGCTATGCACCAGACCAAAGACCTGGCTTTGGGTGACAGGCTCCTGTCTGCATTCGCCCCCAGGGAGGATGAGCCCCATCCCTTGAGGTGGTTCCACCCAAAGGTGGTGCAGGAACAACGTACGAGGAGGTCCTAGTGTGGGTCCCAGATGTGCTGGGGCCTGGTGCCATGGCCAGATGAGGCAGGAGAATCAGATCCATTGGGATAGACCTTCCCAGATGTGCTATGGTGTTGCAGTTTAAGAACATATGTTGATTAGCAATGTTAAACACATTCCAGGATTAGTTATAACAACATGCATGAGTATTCCCATTAACCCAAAACAACATATTTGGAACATTTGCATAGCAAACAGAACACATGCATATATGGAACCACAGTGGACATTACACTGGCATGCAGGCTACATCAATAGCAACAGGCCACAAATGGTAGTATTTGTACAGGGAACATTAATTGGAATACATTTCAACATTTGTAGAACAATAGGACACATCCCAATATTAGGTTTGGTGGAAAACATACCTATTCATTTATGTGTTTAGATTATTGGTGAAGATATGGTGGGGGAGAGAGAGCTGTCAATTAACAAATGTAGACTCTTGCAGTGGTCACAGCTTTAATGATCATTGTTCTGATTATTACTCTATAGGTATTATTGCAACAACCTGTGGCCTTGGGTTGGGCAGTGGCATGATTGTAAACAGAGCTATTTTATACCTTTTCTTACCTGGAAGACCTGTGGAGGGAATTATGCGTGCATGTGTGTGCGTGCGTGTGCGTGCATGTGTGTGCATGTGTGTGTGTGTGTGTGTGTGTGTGTGTGTGTGTGTGTGTGTGTGTGTGTGTGTGTGTGCTGCCATACTTTGTCTTGATTTCTATTGATAACCCTGGTTGTTGGCAGCAGGGAACAGTAGCTGTGACAGCATGTCACCTTTGAACATTTCCTGGGAGAGACCACTTGGTGTATGTACTTATCTTGCTGTCATTTGTAGCCTAGGGTTTGAACCATGGGTGTTGGACACAGTATAACCACAGCTGTGTTATAGCTACTTTATACTTTCTCTTACCTGGAAGACCTGTGGCATAAATTTATGTTACTACTACCTGACTGTTTCTACACATATTCACAAAATCCTAGTTGAAATTATGCATACAACTTACTACCACTCCCAAGATTCAAACCATGGCTGTTTCTGCTAAAAAAATACAACAAGTTTGTGTTTCAGCAGAATGAGCTACTGAGAAACTGCTGTCTCTTTTTCGAATGCTTTTGCAATCTCTCTTGGTTGTACAATCTGACCTTGTAATTGTAACATTCTTACACATGCGTTCCTATACATACCTTTTGACATAGCACAGTGTGAAAAACAGTGGTTAACACAACATTACTATTCAGATATTAGATCTTGGTGCGTGAAACATTTGATATCAGTTAATCTTGTGTCTTACAGAGGCACTAACTTTTTCAGATTAGACTTGATTGTTTAATGCTTTCAGAGCTATAGTTGCTATGCATAACCTGTACACATTTCAATTCATACAATACCAGAGTAAACACAACCAGTCCAGGGTTTTGAATTTTATTGACAGGCAGTTACAGTTTTATTTATGTACAACCTATATGAGACTATTACTGTAATATTTTCTGGTTTATTCAGTACAAACCATACCCATTTTTAATACTGCCAGGTGACATTCTATTCCTTATATATATATATATATATATATATATATATATATATATATATATATATATATATATATATATATTTGATATGAATAGTACAAGCTAGATTATTAGTCATGAGCCTCACAACACAGCCTTTGCAACCTGGTTGTATGGGCTTCCTGGTTCACAGCCCGCTCTGCTGGAGCTATAAAGAAGATAGAGAAACATTTATGCATACCTATCCATCACATGCACAGGCTTGACTTTGGTAAACAGTTATTGCTATGAATACTTAAACATTGCTGAGACATCACCCCTCTGTCATGCTTCTTGGACCCACTGGTCCAATAGCTCCATCATCCTCTGCTTCATGTCAGCATAGTGGAAAAGCTCCATCTTCCTCCACTTCAAGTCAGCATAGTGGTGCTGGACTTGCTCACCAGTCCGAGGTATGCCAGTGGCACTAGTGAGATCATGGGTGAGAATTTCCCAGGCCTCCACTTTCTGTTGGGAGCCCTGTACTGGTCCTGCAGCAGTCTCACATCATGGTGTTTTACAAGGTGTCCTACCATGACCTTGGACTCCTGTATGCCCCATTGCTGCGCCCAAAAGTGCATGCCTTTTCCTACACCAGCCATACTGCATACAGTGGGGAGCTACAACCAGTTATGGGCTGTATTCCCACCTGCAAGGTTTAATTACAGCCAATTTCTTGAACCTTACCATGATTGGATGGTTTTGAATATGCTGAGCTAAGCTAAACTATGGGCACACCTGCTTAGGTAAGGTTGACAGTGCTTAAAGGGGCAGGTTCAGCACTGCTTACTCAATGGGCAAATCTTCTAAGTTTGGCTGCTCATTAATTGTCATTCATATTTAAGCAATGCTTACACCCAGTAAGCATATCTGTGCAATGCTTAGCATTGCTTAAGTTTTATTTTATAGACTATCAGTTGTATGGGATTGATTCATCATTGCTGACATATTATAATTTTGTTTACCTTCCCTGACACCCCCCTATGTGCTTTCATTACATTTATTCTTGTGTGACCACACTGTATGGGCACTTGTGTTTCTATGGGGGCTTCACAACTTTATTACACTGACACCTCCCATATGGACCTACTACACTACTCTGGTTTACAAATATATGTTATTTACTACCTAATTATTAAAAAAATATGTAATGCTTTCTCATACAAAATGTGAATTGGCTTCAGTGGGATTACACCAAGAATGATTATTTGCCAAATGAACGTTCTAACCACTTCACTATTTTGGTATTGCTATTGCTTGAGGTATATTCCTATTTAGCTCCTTGTAATGTGCAAGCTACGCTGAGTAGAGTTGCATGATGTTCACATGTTCTCAGCTATGCTTAAACTTTATTGCAAACTAAAATTAAACTATTGTGTTTGATTTTCTTTACATTATCTGTTTGGGCTGTGCTTTTCAAACAGTGATGACATGACAGGCTCTGCATTTGAGAGGTATGCTCCATCGACACAGTGTCCACCATCTCTCAACTGTACAGATTTTCACAGAATATCCAGATTGCTGCCTTATGTTTTTGGTCCATTTTTCATATATTTGTGGCTTTCTGGCAGATTAGTGCAAAGCATTAGGGACTTCAGTTAGTATGTAATGGCAGACATTTCAGTTTTACACTTCATATCCTTTGGTGAATTCATGCTAATGCTATGCCTGTCATTCTATCAACTTTATAAGTTTGTGAGAGCAATATCTCACATTTGTCCCTATTTGTTCCTTTGTTTTATGGCTCTATCTAGATTTCTTCTCAGGTTGCGAAGTAATGGTGTCCGCGGACACTCTTACTACTGTTACATTGCCATACCACAATTATGGAGTGCAGGACACATGTGTATAGTGACAGCACTGCTCTCAAACACAACCCCTGTGCTCGTGCACGGAATGGTGTCCATTTTAGAGCACAGCAGCACGCCTTCATGAATATGCATGACGCGCTGCCATGCTGTATGGGAACAGTCCCTTCTGTGCAAGAATAAGCCCTTCTTGCATGGAAGTTTGCTGAATCCCAGGTTCTATCTAATAACTGTTCATTTGACCCAGAAAAACATATTTTAGGTTGTCCTGTATGCTCTACAAAACTCTTTAGGCAAACAAAAAAAATAAAATTTGATATATGCTATATCTTTCGATTAACCATTCTCAAATGAACTGAAAAGTTCCATCCTCCCATCCATAACCCTCTGTTATCATAAATGTTTTACTAAATTAATGACATGACATATTTTCTTCAAATATTGCAAAAGATTCTCTTTATCAGTGTCTATTTTGAAATGAATATTTACTTTATTCCTTGTATTTCTATTTTGTACTGTTATGACAAAATTCTTCTATGGAAATACATTTCATCTTTCTTCATAATCATTAACTTTTCCAGTATGGTCCCTGTCTCTCTTCCAATTAAAATAAATTATCTAATCTCTGGAATTGTAATTCCTAATGCTAAAATTTGGAAGGGCTTCGGCTATTAGGATTAAGGGATGATAAAATGCTGAAATGTTATGTTGTACAAGCTGCATATAAATATGCATAGCAGAACAGCATCATAGGTTCATAGGTTCATAGGTTCATAGGTTCATACTAGGCTATCTGCCCTAGGGCATTTATAAGCCTAGCCAGAGTGTGTTTGGCTTTCACCACCCATTTTAAAATAATTTTGCTATGCCCTTTTTCGAGGTTAGTATATTGTGCTTCAGTCTAACAGTGACACAGAAGTGATACCCGGGGTAAACCTACGATCTCCCATCCACTCATCAAGATTCCTCTTGAAGAGAGTCAATGAGGGACTCTGCCTAACCTGGATAGGATTTTATTCCAGAGTGAAGGGAGCCTCTGGGTTATGAATCTGTCCTTCCAGCATGTCCTATTTATTTCAGTGCTGAGGTTCAAGTCTCTCGAGCGTGTAGCTCGATGGGATTTCGATTTTCTGAGGTGCAGCATGTCCATTAATTCCGGGTTGGACATGGCTTTATACATCAGGCACAGATCGCCTCTGAGCAGGCGGTATGCCACTGAGTAGAGCTGGAGTTTCTTTAACCGGGCAGCATATGGCATCTGTTTGAGCCCTTTGATCCTCTTGGTGAGGTACTTTTGGGATATTTCCAGTTGCTGCAGGTGTCTGGTAAGGTACATCCCAAAAGGGGCATTGTACTCAATTATGGGCCTGATGAGGGATGAGTAAAGAGGCACGATGACCTCCCCTGATCTAGATGTGAATCCCTTCATGATTAGGTGGGCTATATAAAATGTTTTTCTAACCACTTTGGCCACGTGGTTGTCAAATGAGAGATTTCTATCAACTTGGGTCCCCAGGTCCCTAATTACTTCTTCTGTACTTAATGGATTACCACCTATGTGGTAATTTGTGGGCACTTTGTTTTTGCCAAAGGGGATGACTATACACTTTGTGGTGTTTAGCTTGAGGCCATGGCTCTGGCACCAGTTGTCTATTTCTATGAGGCCCTTTTGGAGGATGCTTGTGTCAGCTGGACTGTCGATTATGGCACCCAGTTTGCAGTCATCTGCAAACTTGGTCAGCCACAGTCCTTCCGTGTTGGCCTGTACCTCCGAGAGATATATACCGAACAAGAGAGGTCCCAGGACTGAGCCTTGTGGGACGCCACTTGTAACGGGTTTGGAGTCTGACATGGCTCCAGAAATTCTAACCATGTGGGTTCTGTCGTTGAGCCAGTTTGCACCCCATCTAGTGACATAGGGGTTTATATTTAAGCTGGTGAGCTTATCTATAATGCCCGAGTGGGGTATTGTATTGAAGGCTTTTGCAAGGTCCAGGTAGGCAGTGTGGACCACCTTCCCCTCGTCAATGGCCTTAGTGACTGTTTCAAAGAAATCAACCAGGTTTAAGAGGCATGATCTGCCCTTAACAAAGCCAAACTGGGTAGGATCCAGTGTCTGTAGGTCCCCAATATCTTTATTTATGAGGTAGATGATCCTTTCCATAGCTTTGCAGACCAAGCTAGTCAGGCTTATGGGGCGATAGTTTCCAGGATCCGTTGAGGCACCACCTTTGTGGAGAGGGACCACTGTTGCTGTACGCCACTTTTTGGGTACATATCCTGTAGTAAGGCTGAGATTGAACAGTAGTTTTATGTTTGGGTTTAGCTCTTCTTGGAGTTCATGTAGGATGCAGCCCGGGACACCTTCTGGTCCTACTGATGCTGTGTTTTTTGCTTTGCAGAGGGCAGCTCTTACCTGAGCATCTGAGATGTCAGGGGGGCAGCACTCTGCTGGGATAGATAT
This sequence comes from Protopterus annectens, assembly GCF_019279795.1. Classification (NCBI taxonomy): domain Eukaryota; kingdom Metazoa; phylum Chordata; order Ceratodontiformes; family Protopteridae; genus Protopterus; species Protopterus annectens. The sequence goes on along the minus strand of NC_056730.1, from coordinate 502,361,467 downwards.
TTGCCCTGTTGGTGGGGAGGGGGGGAGAAGTTTGTGCTGAACCTGTCAGCTAGGATGTTGGCAATGTCTGTGGGTTTGGTGTATTTTTTGTCATTTTGGACTAATTCTGAGCATATCTGGGAATTCCCACCCAGGTTCCTAACATAACTAAAGAAAGCCTTGTGATTATCCTTAGTGTCCTGTGCAATTTTTCTCTTGAAGCTGGCCTTAGACGATTTTATGAGTGCCCGTAGTTTTTTGCTAATACTGATCAGAGATGCCTTCCCTTTTTGGGAATTTACTCTATCATGTAGTAGCTTCCTCCTTCTATTGTATAGTTTGTTTATGACTGGGGTCCACCAGACAGGATGTCTGCCTTTGGAGGATTGGGACTTGGTTTTATTTGGGATTGCATGATCCATGCATTCCTGAAGGTGTTCATAGAATGCATTTATAAAGGATTCTGTGGTCTGGGCCGTATTTTCCACAGGCCCGGGGGCTTTGAAGGATTCCACCTCGGTTTTGAGGAGTGTGAAATTTGCATTAGAGAAGTTTTTCACTGTGGTTTTCAGTGCAGGGGGTGGGGTCGGGGTGTGAATATCCAGTGAGATTAGTTTATGGTCTGATCTTACCAATGAGGGATACACTTCTGGTCTGGAGCATAGAGTCCCCATGTTGGTGATGATCAGGTCCAGTATGTTTTCCCCTCTTGTGGGAGTGGTAAAAAGTTGTTCCATAGCATTTGAGTTTATAAATTCTAGGAACCTTTGGGCTAGGGTGTTGGAGCTAGACTAATGCTCCCAGTCTATGTTTGGGTAGTTGAAGTCACCCAATATAATGGTGTTTGGAGAGAGCTTCATATTTTCCAGTGTTCTCAGGAAGGCCGAGTAAGGGTGAA
>NC_056730.1:502338090-502355590 GCF_019279795.1 Protopterus annectens | reverse complement strand
AGGGGGTGATTTTAGAAAGTTTACTGATGAATGTGAGCTGTCATGGATTATTAATATGCAGGCAGATATGATTCCTTGCATTAATGAGAGAGCCTCTATCAAACTGGCTTTGAAAGCCAGAGGTTTCTTTAAATGAACAATGGCTGTTTTATTGCTTTTATTAAATGTACATTTTTATTGGTTAGTTTGTATTATTAGTTGCAAGTGCTTGTACTATATATTTTACTTGATTTTTGTGGTACAATGTCTGAAGAAGCACATTTATTGTGTGAATGTGCTTACCTTGTCTTAATATCATTAAAACTGTTTTTTATGGTTATAGTCGTGCTTTGGCGCTGTTTTGTTTTTAGTTAAATTACGTTCTGGTTAATCAGCACCATTAAATCTGAAGGGACTACTGATTTTTTTTCTACACATTTTCCCTACTGCTGAATGACTGTGCTGCATGATATGTTTGAAAAAAACATCAGGCATATCTACAGCTCAGATGGCTTAGGGGTAAATTGCTGTGGATATGGTGTACAGGGTCCTGGACTCAAGGCTTGCAAGGGCTGATTATCTTGTTGCTGGGAAGAACAAGGGCTGTTGGATACAGAGTGATTAAGGCACTTTTAAGCAGTTGTAAGTGGGTTTACGTGGGTTTGTGCGGTGGTAAGCAATGCTAACTTCCAGTTAAATATGCTTACAGCCAGTTAGCCTTGAAAGTGCTTAAGCTATGTAGACATTGCTTAGCACCATACAAACAGGCTTAATCCCACTTACTACTGCTTAAAAGAGCTTACTCCTACTTACCCCCACACTAATTTCTTTAAAAGAAAAGAAAAAAGGGGTGATAGGAAAGTGCAAAAAAAGGGGGCATGCAGAGGGAAAGACAATAGGAAAAGTAGCTAGGGATGTGCAGGATGGGTGTAGGGAAGGTCCATAGCTGCCCATTTCTTCTACAGCAACAGCTGTTCTTATATACTGAATTTGAAGGTATATTTGGACACTCAAACCCCTGAGAGAGGGGTGAGGACAACAATAATGGGTTGTGAAACCAATTAGAGCAGATTACATGTGTCCAGTGGACATGTGTGTGAAATAGACAGCTATGTATGGGGTGAATTTTTTTGGTAGGAACAGATTTTCCTTTTTGTTTTAAGGTGAGAGTGGCATGTTTGGGAAGGATAGTATGTATATTTGGGGAGGTAGGTTGGGTAAGAAGACAGACAAGACAGCATTCAGGGGTGGTATATAACACATGTGCAGGGTAAACACCTTGGATGGGGAGGTGTGTTTGGAAATTGGAAGCCCATGATCCCCGAAATGGAAATAGTGGGACTGAGGTCCCCACCTATGGACACTCACCAATGTACCTTCATGGCTCCGAAGGTGGTTGTGCTGGGGGCTGAGCAGGAGAGGCAGTTTGACCCTCTAATTGTGCCACATGACCCTCAAGCTGGTGTTGCAGATCTCCAAACTCTCTTCAGAGCTCACTATGCACCAATCCCTAGACCTGGCTTTGGGTGACGGTATCCTGTCCTTGCTCGCTCCCAGAGGATGGACGTGCCCCATCCCCTGAGGCAGTTCCACCTGAAGGTGGTGCAGGAACAGTGGATGAGGAGGTCCCAGGGTGGGTCTGAAATGTGCTGGGGCCTGGTGCCATGGCCAGATGAGGTGGTAAAGGTGGGTCCGCTGGGACCAGTCTTCCCAAACGTGCTATGGTGTTGCAGTTTCAGAGCATATGTGGTTTAGTAATAGTCAACACAATCCAGGATTAGTTATAACAGCATGCATAGATATTCCCATTAACCCAAAACAACAGATTTGGAACAGTTGCATAGCAAATGGAACACATGCATATATGGAACCACAGTGGCCATTACAATGGCATGCAGGTTACATTGATAGCAACAGGCCACCAATGATAGTATTTCAACATGGAACATTAATAGAAACACATTTCAATATTTATTGAACAATAGGACATGTGTGCAACAGTAGGTTTGGTGTAAAACATACCCATTGATTTGTGTGTTTAGATTATTGTTGTAGATATGACGGGGGGAGAGAGATGTCAATTAACAACTTTTATATCCTTGCAGTACTCATAATTTTAATGATCATTGCTCTAATTGTTACTCTGCAGGCATTATTACAATAACCTATGGCCTTGCTTTGGCCAGCGGTATGTTTGTACACAGTGTATAATTCAACCATCTTATAGCTACTTTCTACTTCTCTTACCTCAAAGACCTGTGGGGGGAATGTTTGTTAATACTACCTGACTGTTTCTACAAATATTCCCAAAATCCTAGTTAAAATTATGCATACAGCTTACTATTACTCCCAGATTCGAACCATGGCTGTGTCTGCTAAAAATACAACAATTTGTGTTTCATCAGAGTGTGCTATTATGAAACTGTTTCTTCCTTCAGTGTTTTCTGCCTAAGTCTCTCTTGGTTGTACAATCTGACCTTGTAATTACAACATTCATATACAGACATTCCTGGACATGTTTTTTATGTAGCCCAGTGTGGGAAACGGTGGTTAACACAACATTACTATTCAGATATCAGGTCTTGGTGAATGTAACATTTCATGCCATACAATACCAAAGTAAACACAACCAATCCAGGATTTAGACCTTCATTGCCATGCAGTTACAGTTCTCTTACCTGGAAGATCTGTGGGGGGAATGTTTGCTAACACTACCTGACTGTTTCTACACATATTCACAAAATCCTAGTTGAAATTATGCATACAGCTTACTACCACTCCTGGGATTCAAACCATGGCTGTGTCTGCTAAAAATACAACAATTTGTATATCCTCAGAGTTGAGCTTTAAGAAACAGCTGGCTCTTCCTTCAGTGTTTTCTGTCTAAGTCTTTCTTGGTTGTACAATCTGACCGTGTAATTACAACATTCTTATACAGACATTCTAGACATATTTTTATGTAGCAAAGTGTTGGAAATAGTGGTTAACACATTACTATTCAGATATCAGATCTTGGTGAATGCAATATTTCATGCCATACAATACCAGAGTAAATACAACCAGTCCAGGATTTCGAACTTTATTGCCAGGCAGTTACACTTTTATTTAAATATGACCTATATGGGACTGTTACTGTCATATTGTCTAGTTTATTCATTACAAACCATACACATTGTTTATACTTCCAGGTGACATTTTGCTCCTTTATATTAATTTGGTATGACTACTACAAGCAGGATTGTTACTCACCAGCCTCATGACACAGGCTTTGCAACCTACTGGCATGGGCTTCCTGGTTCACAGCCCGCTCAGCTGGAGCTGTAATGAAAATAGAGAAACATTTAGGTATACATATCCATCCCATACACGGGCTGGACTTTGGTAAACAATTATTTCTATGAATACTTTAAAACTGCTGGGACATCTCCCTCTTTTGCTTCTTGGACCCACTGTTGCAAGAGCTCCCTCTTCCTCGGTTTCAAGTCAGCATAGTGGTGCTGGACCTGCTCACCAGTCCAAGGGATACCAGATGGCACTGGTGAGATCACGGGTGAGACTTTCTCAGGCTTCCACTTTATATTGGGATCCCTGGTAATAGTCCTGCAGAATTCTCACATCATAAGCATTTTGTTTGAGGAGCGTAGATTTTTGAGATTGTTATATGGTATAATGATGCTAGAGAGTATGGGAGTGTTATCGGGATGATAAAGGGCCTTATGCGTTATTGTAAGTTGATGAAATTGAATCTGATTCAGAAATTCTAACCAGCCTAGTTGTTTCAGATTTAGACAGTGATGAGTTCTAAAAGGAGAGCCTGTAGCAAACCTGGCAATGTTATTATAGGATATACCTAGTTTGTTAAGGTTATTTTACACAGTGCTGCATAACTAGTTAGCATGGCGGAGTGTCGTTCGTTATTGGAATTAACCAGACAAATCGCTCCACCAACTAACAACGGACATGCACCACCACCCACAGAATCAAGAAAGAGCTATCAATCTGTCAATCCTTTCCATGTCCAGGCCGGGTGAGGTTTCCTGTGTTGTCTTTCTCACATCATGCTTTTTTACCTGGATTCCTACCATGACCTTGGACTCCTGTATGCCCCAGCACTGCACCCAAAAGCACATGCCCTCTCCAACACCTGCCATACATGCCTACAGTGGAGAGCTCAAACCAGTTATGAGCTGTATTCCCACCTGAGCAGTTTAAATACAGCTGATTTCCCACCCTTTGCCATGATTGGATGATTTTGAAAATGCTGCACTAAGCTAAGCTAGGGGCCACCCTGCTTAGCTATGGTTGGCAGTGCTTAAAGGGGCAGGTTCAGCGTTGCTTACCAATGGGCAAATCCACTTAGCTGGGGTACTCATTGCTTAGTATTCATATGTACACAATTCTTGCACCCAATCAGGATAGCTGTGCAGTGCTTAGCATTTCTTAAGTTTTAATTGGACTGCCACCTGTATTGGATTGATTCATCATTCATTACATAAATTCCAGTGCGCCAGTATCAATTTATACTTCTGTAAACAATTTCACAAAAAGACATAAAACAGATATAAAGTTACATAAATGCAGCATCCTTTTAAACTTTAGGTACTTTTACTGGCAAGTCAACAACTGGTGTAGTAGTCTAACGACTGGTTGAAGAATGAAAAGTACTAGAAATGATTGAACATGTGAAGGAGGAGGAAAGGAAGGTGTGAAAAAGATTCTATTAGTGAATTTAAAAAATACAAAGTGATTTGGAAAGTGGTGAGGGTAGTAGTTAATTATTATGAGTGGGTGAGTGTATAGAGAAGAAGGCTGGTGAGAAAGACATGCGAGATAAGCAGTTGAATGGCAGAAAGAAGTGTAAAATTATGGTTTAGTGTTGGGGTCCTTATCCAGGGCTAGTGAAGGGGCACAGCCAGAGATTCTGCAGGTGTGACTTTAGCTTCTGTTTAAAATGTTTGAGATGTTGTTCTATTTTTAGAGATGGGCATGGCATTCCATGCTTTGATTATATTGCTGTTTTATTGTTGGATTTAGTGAGGTGGAGGGGCAGTATTTGCATTGAGAAAAGGGGATCTACTTGGTTTGTATGGCCGGATTAGAGTTGACAGAGAAGATTCATAGATGATATGAGTAGTCACAAGTTGGGAGAAAGATTGTAAGTGGGTAGTTCAAGCAAGTTCAGTTATTTGAGTGCTAGACAGTGGTGGGATTTTTTGTGGGGGATTTATTGCAAACTTTGCTGCTTTGTGATTGTAGCTGTCATAAGTCAGAAAAGGCATAACAAAAATCTGCCCCCAAAGGTAATTGCAAACAGAATAATGAGTATCTGATTTTACTGTTAAAGCCCAGTTTGTTGATGCCCCATTTTATTGAAAATGCATAATCAGTCTCAAAGGTGTATGTGGTTTTAGGGTAAGTTGTATTAAATTAAGAAGTATGGGAACAAAGCCCTGTGCTTACGAGTGTAAGAAACGTTCCCCAAGCATCTTCCACACCTGTCATTTTTTGTCTGTTTTTCAAACTATTTTTGATGAAATGTATCCTCAGTGAACAGGGTTTAGATTCATGTAGTATATCTAGAAAATGACTTGCTGAATCTTGTGGTAAATAGGAAGTGAATCATCTCTAATTTCAGGTTCATTTCTCTGAAATAACAACAGAAGTTATACACAAATAGAATAGTATAGTAGCATTTTAATAAACATACTTTATTAAACATTTCCATTGGTTAGCTTAAGAAAAATATTAAAATACAAAAAAGGTCCACTCCAAAAAAAATGCAAATTTCTGTATGGTTGCAGTTCTAACTAAAACTATTTATTCATTCATTCATTCATTCATTTTTGTAACAGGGGTAGAATACTGATCCCAGTGCACCAATTTCAGTCTCAGCCCAGAGGTACAGAAATAGTATTAGGCAAGTAGTCAGACACACAGAGCTCATAGGCAAACTGAAGTATGAGTTATAATTGTTCAGGAAGCAAGCAGAAATAAGTCATATATTAAACTCACAAATAAGTAAAAGGACTATGACAACTTGGAACTCTACAGAGAAGAAAGGGAATATGAGTTATAAAATAAAAAGGAGACAGCACAAAGAGCTCAAAAAATAAACACTACCGTGACTTATAAAGTAAAAGGGAGAAAGCACACAGAGTTCAAAAGTATGAAGTCTCTACAAGTTAGAGTTTAGAGTTGCAATATGGAAGTATAAATATGGGCAAGAAGAAGAAAGAAGTGTCAAGAAGGGGTAGAAAATGTTTGGGAGATTAGGTAGCTTGTTGGGGGGGCAGCATTTGCATTCATCTTTGCACTAAGATGACCTTTAATTTGTGAATGGAAAGAGGGGAAAATAGAGGGATTTTTGAGATTGGAGTGGAGAGCTTTCACTGAGCTTGGAGCCAAGAATGGAAAAGGCACAGCCAGAGCAATAAAGTCTATTTCTGGAAATTTACATAAATGGCTCTAAGTGATTAACATTTATCAGATTGCTAGTGGGATATTATCTAAATATGTTAGTGGCTAGGAGTGGAAAGGAATCCTGCCTGTCTGTATACATTAAGTCGACTACACAGCTGCTCATTGGTTACTTGGCTGCATGGGAGTGATATCTGCCCAGAATGTAGGCTTCCTTACCCATATACTTTGTTTCTGAAATGGGAAAATAGAGTGCATTATTTGACTGAAAGTGGGCTGAGGATAGTGGTGCCCATGACTGTTTCCTTTTGGTATCTTTAGATATAAAATCCCTGTTTATGGTCATTCCTAATGGCTATAGAATTGACTGCATAAGAGAGATCCTGCAAGAATATGGTTCCCTTCCTGGTAGATGTACTGAGACTATTTGTGAGCTTTTGGAACTTGTCTTGGAGAATAATATCTTTACCTTTAATAAACAAACATACCATCAGGTTTCAGGAATGGTCATGGGCACTGCTGTGGCAAATACGTATGCAAACTTAACCCTAGGAAAGTAGGAGAAAGTGAATATATATGGTGAAGACAATTTATATGCCTCAAATATTCTATTCTATAAATGCTTTGTGGATGATATTTTTTTGGTTTGGCATTTTAATGCCTTAGAACTGCAGGATTTCTTTGTTCATTTGAATTACACTGTTGAATTTCTAAAGTTTGAAACGTCTTTTTCTGAAACCTCTTTGAATTTTGTAGATGTAGGGCTATGTATAGCAAGAGTCTGGCCTACAAACATGTATTTGCAAGAAGGAAGTGCAAGTAAACAAGTACTTACATAAAGATCCTATGCATGCAAAAATAACTTTTAGAAGTGTACTAAAGAGCCAATACCTGCGGGCTAACAGACTAAATCCTGATATGGATGCTTGTAAAATGGAAATGCAAGAAATGACCAATAATTTCTTGGGAAGGGGCTATAATAGAAATGAAATAGAAATATTAGAAATTATGCATTAAAAATGAGAAACTCAAGGGCTAGGCCTTATTTTTCCACTAATGAAAATGTTGCTTCTGGTGATGACAGTTTGATGCATTCCCATGCTCGCTCTCAGACAAATGTGATTTGTCCAGAGCCCTTAAAGGTATTTAATGACTTAATAGGGCTAATGAAACAATAGAAAATGTCATTAGAAACAACTGGGATATTTTAAAGGCCATACCTGGCTATAAGAAGTGGTTTCCTGTGAAACTGCTATTTACCTATCGTAATTGTAGTAACCTAAAAAAACTTCTATGTTATAAGGATTTTTCTTTAAATAAAAAAAAATCTGTCACTGTGTTTAATAAGAAAGGGACTTTTCCTTGTCATAATTGTTCATGTTGCCCCTGTATAGTCAATCAATGGAGTTTATACATCCTGTTAATAGTAGAAAAGTTTCCTTCCACTGTACTGCAATGTGTAATAAAGCATCTATTATTTACCTTGCTGCATGTAAAAAATGTTTAGGCTTCTATGTTGGAAAATCAGAGAGAAGGTTGACAGACAGGAAAATAGAGCACAGGTCTGAGATACATAGGAAGATACTAACTAACTCTTTGGCTCAACATATAGAAGAAAATGATACGCATCAGTTTAGCTTCAGAGCTATACATGTTATACATTCAAATATAAGACGTGGTGATATAATTAATAAAATAGACACTAAGGAATATGAATGGATTATTAGACTAGAAGCAGATAAATATACAGGTCTGAATAAGCAGGTTACTCTAAAACCTATTTTGAAAGCCAAACAACAAAGAGTAAAGAAAAGGTAGTGTCCTATGTGTGTATTATATGGAGACAGTTTAGTGTTCTTGATGTATTACATCTTTTGGATGGTTTCCCTTAAAAAAATCAATTATAGATTTTAATTGATGGTTTTGATAGGTTGACTGTGTCCTGAGGTGCAATTAATTCTATTTAAAAATGCTGCTTTTTGTATTTGTATGTAAGACACTGAAGAAGGATAGTTTGTATCTGAAAGCTTTGTCATTTTATTGAAATTCTTTGACAGTGTGGAGACGACTATTTTCTTGCCGGGAGTGATATCTGGTGTGGGCTTACTTACCATTATACTTTGTTCCTGAAATGGGAAAAGAGAGTGTATTATTTAATTGAAAGTGGGATGAGGATAGCCCTGAATCATGCCATGTGTTGTGAAGTTCATTAATCAGACAATTACCTTTGCTAACTTTATTACTTTCCTGTTAACAGTTGGCAACAGTCACATTCAAACACACATACAATGACTAAAGACCTACTTCACTTAATTTTAGACAGCAGTTATACAAGGACAATCCTACATTAATCCTTATTCTTTATTCTTATTGGTATGTTTATCCTTTACACTTCAGTTATAATAAATTAGCAATATTTACCACACTGCCATCATAACCTGATCAGGCACCCAGTGTAGGCCTCAACATTGTGAGCTCAGTCTGCTGGAGCTGTTGTAGAAGAAGCAAACCATTATGCTTGCCGGTTTAGCACATATTCAATTTGTATACTCATAAAACACTCTGGAGGATACTTGCATATGTGTGGGGCATGCCCATCCCTCACTTCTTGGACCAAGGTAGGCAATGTTTACCTCTTTCTCTGCCTCAGATCATCATAGTGGTGATGATACTGCTCACCAGTGAGGGGAATACTAGTAACACTGGTAAGGTCCCTAGCCAGTGGATCCCAGGCCTCAGACTTAAACTCTGAGCCTTGATACTCACCCTGGAAAAGCTGAGGTGCATGGTCAATGACTAGGATTCCAACCAACATTTTGAACTCCTGCACACCCCACCTCAGTGCCCAAAAGCACTCACCCTTGCCAACTCCACCAGGCATACCTAAACTCAACTGGAACTCCAAGGTATGCTGTGAATTCCTGGTCATTGACCTAAATATAGGCTGTTTTCCTGCCATTACATGTAATAGTGTAACACTCAAAAATGTGCTGGGTTGCTTTACATACTGCAAACCAGCTAAGAATTTCACAAACATGCACAATAATGGTTCAGCGGTGCTTAGCAAAGCACAAACAGGAATAGCCAGTGACCGTGTTAAAGCAGTGGTTAACATAGCACCACAAGTGTAAATTTTAGTTGTGCTTAGTAACGCACAAGCAAGTTGAGAATGTTAAGCACTGCTTAGCAATGTGCAAACAAGGATACCTGATGAGCATGTTTAAGCACTTCTTAGCAGCACACAAACAAGTGCAGCTTAGCCAAATGTCACAATTTTATGCTTAAATGTAACTTCCCTTTTGGTCACCTTATACAATTTGACTGCAATAAATGTAAAAAGGTATGATTAGGTAGGATTCAAACTTGGGATCAACTACACTGTTTTCTATGACTCACCCTGTGTAGCTACTTGCAGGGAGTAAAAATCAGTATATCTACACATATACTAGATAGCTGAATTGTTAGTAGCACTAAGCTCCATGCTGCTTCATGCAAACAAGCATTAAAAAAATTTGATAGGCAGCATAAATAATAATTTATATCCAGTTTCTATAATTAGATGTTTGGTAGGTGTCAGCTTTGTCCAATTAAGCACAGCTCGGCACTGCTAAGCTTTGCGCAGTGACACGAAAATGAGCACCAAAAAATAAATAAATAAATAAATAAAATTAACTACATCCGATTTATATATGTAGATGTCTGGCAGATATCAGCTGTGTGTGTGCAAGCATAACTTCTCATTCTTGCACTCTGTGCTGCGTTACACAAACAGGCATTACAAAAAAAAAAAAACACAAAGACATCCCTCTATACTACTGCCTACACAAATTCAATATCCATGTTACTAACATCTCCCTCAGGAAAGAGCCTTAACTAATATGTATAGCTCACTGCCAGAAAGGAACTGTTGACTTCTACACTGAAACAATCTGTGCAGGCTGTACACAGTGTGTACATTGATTTTAATGAATCCTCAGTATAGTATTTTACAAGTGTAACCACGGTCTAGTGGGTAAAGATTTTTTATAAAAGTTTATAAATGGTACAGAGAAGTTATTCAATAGTATTTTGTAAAGTCTGAATAGTATTGGATTTATTTCAAATAGTACAATAAGGCATGGATAAAGATTATTGTTTTGAGTATTGGAAGACAATAATTATAATTCAATATACAGACATAAATTTCAGTGCACCAGTATCAATTTATACTTGTGTAAACAATTACACAATAAAGACATAAAACAGATATAAAGTTGCATGAATGCAGCATCCTTTTAAACTTTATTTTTTTATTTGCAAGTCAACAGCTGGTATAATAGTTTGAGGACTGGTTGAAGAATGAAAAGGACTAGAAATGACTGAACATGTAAAGGAGGAGATGGAGTGGGGAAAAAGATTCTATCAGTGAATTTAAGAAATACAAAGTATAAAGTGAGTTGGAAAGTAGAGAGGGTAGTAGTTAGTTATTGTGAGTGGGTGAGTGCATAGAGAAGAAGGTTGTGATAAAAATAGGAGAGATAATAAGCAGTTGAAGGGTGGGAAGAAGTGTGAAATTATGGTTTAGTGTTGGGGTCCTTACCCAGGGTTAGTGAAGGGGCACAGCCAGATATTCTGCAGGTTTGACTTTAGCTTCTGTTTAAAATGTTTGAGATGCTGTTCAATTTTTTAGAGACAGAGTATGGTGTTCCATGCTTTGGTTATATTGCTGTTTTATTGTTGGATTTAGTGAGGTGGAGGAGCAGTATTTGCATTGAGAAAAGGGGATTTACTTGGTTTGTATGGCTGGATTAGAGCTAACAGAGAAAATTTATAGATGAGGTTATGAGTAGTCGCAAGTTGGGAGTAATGATAGCAACTGGGTAATTCAAGCAAGTTCAATTCTTTGAGTGCTAGACAGTGTTAGGCTTTTTGTGTGTGATTTATTACAAACTTTGCTACTTTGTGATTGTAGTTGTCCAGCTTAGAGAGCAGAGAGACTTGTAAGATGGTGAAAATCAGGGCTGAATATAGAGGTATTGGGAGTAATAGGGTGGAGACTAAGTGTTTTTTCATTTAGTCAGTGAAGAAATTTTTGACTTTATATAGGGAACCTTATTACTTTTGAGTTTTCTTTACTATATGTTGGATGTGGTAGTGAGATTTTTTCAGCTTTTGTCAGTGTAGATGCCAAGCAGCTTAGTATGTGAGATGATTTCAATTTCCTGTGTTATTTGCTGAGAGACTATCAGTGGAGGGTTAGATGTCCTAAACAGATTTATTTGGTTCACTGAAGATGTCTCGCTCTGTTTTTATAAGTATTGATTTATAGATTACTATTTTCCCAATCAGTAAGACAGAAAATTCTTTTATATTCTCAGTGATTAGTTTATGGTGCATATTATTCAATAAATCAGTTCAAAGCTTTTTGTTGCATATGAAGCAAGTACTGTTTTAACATTTTTCATATTTGGTCATCTGTATGAGGAACAAAGTTAAATTACTTCTGAGCTTTGGTCTAGCTTAGTATAATTCCTATCCTATACCCTGACCCATTGTACACTTGTATGGATTCTAGGCAGGTCACATTACATTTTATGAGCTCTACTTTATAACCTGGAATGGAAGTTATCAGTTCAGAAATCTATGGCTGTATATATCACATACTGATATTTGATATATATCTATATCTATCTATATATATATATATATATATATATATATATATATATATATATATATATATATACGGATCACCTTCATTTTGTCAACAGTTCATTTCACTGACACGTTCACTGACACGATTTCACTGACACTCATTTTGTTGACAATGATGTATAGCCTATTCCCAACTGTAGAGTGACCCTGAAGTTAAAATAGATAGTAAGGGGGGTAATGGGGGGTAATGGGGGAATGAGTGGTGAAGCCCCCCACATACCGGGGTTCTATAATTTTTTTTTGAAACAATTATTCATTGTACTTGTAAGAATACATCTGTATACTGTAAAAAGTTTATATGAGGGGGGCTTCACCCCCCCAAAGCCCTTTTACTATCTGTTCTAACTCCAGGGCCGCTCAACAGTGTGGAATAGGCCATATATCATTGTCGATAAAATGAGTGTCAGTGAAATGATGTGTTAGTAAAATTAACTTTCAGTGAAATGGGTCTGCTTACTTGGTTGTCAGTGAAATGAAATATATATATATATATATATTTATATATATATATATATATATATATATATATATATATATATATATATATATATATATATATATATATATATATATATATATATATATATATATATATATGTATATATATATATATATATATATATATATATATGTGTGTGTGTGTGTGTGTGTGTGTGTGTGTGTGTGTGTGTGTGAGGTATTAACTGGAATTTGCCCACTTTTATCAAGCATCTGTTGGGTTGTTTGTTTCTGATAACTTGTTGCAGTTAAACTCTTTTTTCTAGAGGCTTTTTTAGCTGTTTAAAACTTTCATTTAAAGGCTCACTGCTGCTTTTCTGCTGTGAGAAACATTTCTGCAGTTTGTTTCCCACCCTCCCTCCATGTTGGTATAGTGTTTTTATAGTTGGTGGCTTTGCAGTTGCCCACCCCTAGTGTAAATTTGATCTGGGACCCTCCTCCTAGTCTAGTGTCATTACCTCATTCTACCCAGTACAGAGAGAACATTTGAGAAGGCCAATCAGCTTAGTTTCTGCTACTCCCTTCTCTCTTTCCACTTAAAAAAATATATATATCTGCTTTTACTGTATTTGTGTTTCTTCCTACTTGATTTTGCTTTTGCGTCATCTTAAAAGTATTCAGTTATATTTATTACTGCTGGTGTAACTCATTCTAAGCCTTTTAGTTTAAGCACTTGGGCTTCAGACCAGTTGTTTTACATTTAGAAGGTTTGTGGTCTGCACTGTAGTGGCAGAACAGGTAGCTTACATCCTTCTAAGTTGGGAACTGCTGATTGAGGGCTCAGTGTCTGTTATTCTAAAAGTGTATTAATTCTGGTTTAAGCACTTGGGCTTCAGGCCAGTTATTTTACATTAAGAGGGTTCGTGGTCTGCACTCTTGTGGGAGGAGAGGCTGGACTCTGCCCTTCTGAGCTGGGAATTTCTGGTTAAAGGCTTATAGTGCCTGGATATTTGAACTGCTTCTTACTGAAATTGGTACACCTTGTTTGCTGTAGCATAGACTAGATCCAGGCCTGCTGAATCTAGCTTTGTTTGTATGCTTGTTGTTTGTTTGCTTGTTATTTCCCTGAAATGCTAATTCCAACTAAAACGCGGCTTTTCAGCGCTTCTGTGGATCCCTAATGATATCTGCATTGCTTACTGTACTTATTTCCTTGTTTCACTTGAAAGAAAGTTTCTGTTTGTCGTTTTTGCATTTAAATTACCTGTAACACATTGCATTTAAGTTATCTGGCACTTGCTCACTAAGTCAGCACTAAAAAATTAAAAGCACTACACCCTCACAAACTTCCCTTGAGTACCTTGTTCCCCATTGGCCCTTTTTTCAATTATAAAGGAATTCCCAATACTATTCTAGCATGTCCAAAGGTCAGTTGTCAATCTCCTCTCCAGTCCAGCTGGTGAATCTGGGAATCTTGAGGCAATGTTACAACTGTCTCATGTACACAGACAACCCTCTCCTCCTCCCAACAAATTCCAACACATGTGAGAAATGCAACAATATAGCCAAACTGGAGGCTAACCTCTCTCAACTCAGTACTGGCATAACCAGTCAGGAGGAGAAGGAAACCACACTCACTACAATTCCAGTCTCACATAGACCTAGCACGACAGCAAACCAAACACATAAACACACAAAAACACACTCGGAGGCTCTAAATAAAAATCTGCCTAAGCAGCAGAGACCTCCAAAGCAGACACCCAATCAACCGCTACCCCAAAACAAAACATGTGCAACACATAGCTCACAAAGCCAGTGTGCCGAACAGTCACAGCCCTTAAGGCTAAACAACACACATGATACACTTGTAATAGATGACTCTATCGTCAGGCACACTGACGTCCCGCTCACCAGGCTGAACAAGGAGAAGGTCACGGTGAGCTGCCTGTCGGGCGCTAGGATCTGCCACATAACACAAGCAGTCAGGTCACTCCAAGGCAAGTACAAATATGACTCAGTCATTGTTCATGCTGGTGTGAATGACCTGAGATGTACCTCCCTGGACTACATGAAAAGAGACATAGAGGAGATCTCTGAGCATGTAGCCCAGGCCGGTATGACCCTGACCTTGAGTAGCATCTTACCCTCACAAAGAATGATGCCACAATATGAAGACAAGATGATCAATTTCAACAACTGACTTAAGTATTGGTGTCATTCAAAGGGGATCCAATGCCTGTCAGCCTGGGATGACATGCTCAACAAGCCACAATGCTTTGCTAGGGACGGCTTGCACCTGTCACCCCTGGGCTTTTGGATATTGGCAAAGGCTCTTGCTACCCCCATAGTGCCTTTTTTAGACAAGGCTCAAAAGACAAACCCACCTCCATAGGTATCACAAGGGATAAGAAACTAAGAGTAATGCTACTCAATGCCGGAAGTCTAAACCTCAAGATGCACGCACTCAAAACTCTCCTTAGCATGGAGGATATCGATATCTGTGCAGTAACAGAAACCTGGCTCAAGGCTCCCAAGAGCACCTCAGCACTACCAGGTTATACCTCATACCATGCTTTTCGGCCCCAAAACTTGGACCGAACCACAAAAGGAGGGGGGAGTATCAATATTCGTCAAAGATACCCACAACTCCAGGTTGGTGGCACAGCATGAAGCATCAAAGACTATTCATGTGCAACTAACAGTGGGTAAAACTGCCTTCCAGTTTATAGCCTGCTACAGACCACCCTCCCAAACCCAGGAACCCCACTCAGCCTTCCTGAGAACACTGGAAAATATGAAGGTCTCTCCAAACACCGTTATATTGGGCAACTTCAACTACCCAAACATAGACTGGGAGCATTACTCTAGCTCCAACACCCTAGCCCAAAGGTTCCTAGAATTTATAAACTGAAATGCTATGGAACAACTTGTTACCACTCCCACAAGAGGGGAAAACATACTGGACCTGATCATCACCAACATGGGGACTCTATGCTCCAGACCAGAAGAGTATCCCTCACTGGTAAGATCAGACCACAAACTAATCTCAATGGATACTCACATCCGACCCCACCCCCTGCCCAGAAAACCACAGTGAGAAACTTCTCTAAAGCTAATTTCACACTCCTCAACACTGAGGTGGAATCCGTCAAAGCCCCCGGGCCTGTGGAAAATACAGCCCAGACCACAGAATCCTTTATAAACGCATTCTATGAACACCTTCAGGAATGCATGGATCATGCAATCCCAAATAAAACCAAGACCCAATCCTCCAAAGGCAGATGTCCTGTCTGGTGGACCCCAGCCATAAACAAACTATACAATAGAAGGAGAAAGCTACTACATAATAGAGCAAAATCCCAAAAAGGGAAGGCATCTCTGATCAGTATTAGCAAAAAACTACAGGCACTCATAAAATCATCTAAGGCCAGCTTTGAGAGAAAAATTGCACAGGACACTAAGGATAATCACAAGGCTTTCTTTAGTTATGTTAGGAACCTGGGTGGGAATTCTCAGATATGCTCAGAATTAGTCCAAAATGACAAAAAATACACCAAACCCACAGACATTGCCAACATCCTAGCTGAGAGGTTCAGTGCAATCTTCTCACACCCCTCCCCACCAAAAGGGCAAATATCTATCCCAGCAGAGTGCTGCCCCCCTTACATCTCAGATGCTCAGGTAAGAGCCACCCTCTCCAAAGCAAAAAACACAGCATCAATGGGACCAGATGGTGTCCCAAGCTGCGTCCTACATGAACTCCAAGAAGAGCTAAACCCAAACATAAAACTACTGTTCAATCTCAGCCTTACTACAGGATATGTACCCAAAGAGTGGCGTACAGCAACAGTGGTCCCTCTCCACAAAGGTGGTGCCTCAATGGAACCTGGAAACTATCGCCCCATAAGCCTGACTAGCTTGGACTGCAAAGCTATGGAAAGGATCATCATGGACCTCATAAATAAAGTTATTGGGGACCTACAGACACAGGATCCTACCCAGTTCGGCTTTGTTAAGGGCAGATCCTGGCTCTTAAGCCTGGTCGATTTCTTTGAAACAGTCACCAATGCCATTGACTAGGGGAAGGTGGTCCACACAGCCTACCTGGACCTCGCAAAAGCCTTTGATACAATACCCCACTCGGGCATTATAGATAAGCTCACCAGCTTAAATATAAACCCCTATGTCACCAGATGGGTTGCAAACTAGCTCAAGGACAGAACCCACATGGTTAGAATTGCTGGAGCCATGTCAGACTCCAAAACAGTTACAAGTGGCATCCCACAAGGCTCAGTCCTGGGACCTCTCTTGTTTGGTATATATTTCTCGGAGGTACAGGCCAACACGGAAGGACTGTGGCTGACCAAGTTCGCAGATGACTACAAACTGGGAGCCATAATTGACTCTCCAGCCAACGCAAGCATCCTCAAAAAGGGCCTCATAGTAACAGACAACTGGTGCCAGAGCCATGGCCCCAAGCTGAATGCCAAAAAGTGTATAGTCATCCCCTTTGGCAAAAACAAAGTGCCCACAAATTACCACATAGGTGGAAATCCATTAAGTACAGAAGAAGTAATTAGGGACCTGGGGACCCAAGTTGATAGCAATCTCTCATTTGACAATCACGTGGCCAAAGTGGTTAGAAAAACATTTTATATAGCCCACCTAATCATGAAGGGATTCACATCTAGATCAGGGGAGGTCATTGTGCCTCTTTACTCATCCCTCATCAGGCCCATAATTGAGTACAATGCCCCTTTTGGGAAGTACCTTACCAGACACCTGCAGCAACTGGAAAAACCCCAAAAGTACCTCACCAAGAGAATCAAAGGGCTCAAACAGATGCCATATGCTGCGTGGTTAAAGAAACTCCAGCTCTACTCAGTGGCATACCGCTTGCTCATAGGCGATCTGTGCCTGACGTATAAAGCCATGTCCAACCCGGAATTAACGGACATGCTGCACCTCAAGA
>NC_056730.1:502325590-502335590 GCF_019279795.1 Protopterus annectens | reverse complement strand
TTTTCTTTTTTTTATCTTACAGTATCAGAAACTATAAAATACAAGTTCGTACAGCTGACATTATATAAGAGCTATTTACTAATGTTCAAATGAATTACATTATGATGTACTAATGTGTACAGCATTTTATATTCTGGACTCCAGATATTAAGGATTAATAGAAAAGAGGTAAAGGCTTACAAAAAATGTTGCTTTATGTTACTGAAATGCCAATTTTGTTCAATATATGCTGTCTTTATTTTGAACAATAGTGAACTTAAATGTGGAAAGCAGGGCAATGCATACTCACATCACAGTTCCTAGATCACATGCCATATTCTGTTTCTAGAGCTCTATATCAAATTAGATAGGCTATAAAAGTATTTTGTTCTGAGGTAACTGCTATAGAAAAGCATTAGGTAACTAGTTTTCTTGTCAGAGCAGTTTGTTGCTGTTGCATTTTTGTTAAAAAATGTATAACCTTCCCCTCATCTGCCTGACTTTAAGTCAGGTTATATTAAATAGGAAGGTACTGGGGTAAAGGATGATTTTCCCAACATCTCCCTCAGCTATCATTTTTATCTGTTTGTTTTTCAAATCCTGCATGTATTGAAATATGACATCACTGAACAGGGCTTTGATTTCATGTCCCGTATGTTGAAAAGTTAGTTGCTCACTGTTATGGTAAATGGAAAGTCAATCATCTCTAATTTCACGTTTATTTCTCTCTAAAAGCAACACTAGTTTGTCAGAAGTACTGAAGTGGCATAATGGCATTTTGTTACAAACTTTTTGATTTTTTTCATTGGCTTAAATTAAAAAAAAACATAGATAAAATAAAAAGTCCTAACCCCTCCAAAATTGCACAGTAGAGAACTTAAAAATGTAAGTCATTACCCAGTATGCTCATGTCATAATTCACATTCTATATTCTAAGCATAAAGCACAATGATGAATCAGAAAAGGCATAAGAAGAATCTGCCCCCAAAGGTAATTGCAAACAGAATAATGAGTATATGATGTTACCGTTAAAGCCCAGTTTGTTGATGATGCCCCTTTTTATTGAAAGGTATAATCAGTCTCAAAGGTCAAAGGTGAATGTGATATTAGGGCAAGTTGTATTAAATTAAGAAGTATGGGAATGAAGTCCTGTGCTTATGAGAGTAGGAAACTTTCCCCAAGCATCTTCCACACCTGTCATTTTTTGTCTGTTTTTCAAACTCTATTTTTGATGAAATGTATCCTCAGTGAACAGAGTTTAGAGTCAAGTAGCATACCTAGAAAATGACTTGCCGAATCTTGTGGCAAATAGAAGGTGAATTGTCTCTAATTTCAGGTTCATTTCTTTGAAAGAACAACAGAAGTTCTACACAAATAATACAATAGTATAGTAGCATTTTTAGTAAACATACTTTATTAAGCTTTTCCATTGGTTAGCTTGAGAAAAACATTAATAAAATACAAAAAAGGCCCACTCCAAAAAAACAATGCAAATATCTGTATGGCTGCAGTTCTAAAACATGTTATTTATTTATATATTTATTCATTCATTTTTGTAACCAGGGTAGAATACTGATCCCAGTGCACCAATTTCAATCTCGGCCCAGAGGTACAGAAATAGTATTAGGCAAGTAGTCAGACACATAGAGCTCACAGGAACACCGAAGTATGAGTTATAATTGTTCAGGGAGCAAGTAGAAAATAGTCATATTAAATATACAAATAAGTAAAAGGAATATGATAAATTGGAACTCTACACAGAAGAAAAGGAATATGAGTTATAAAATAAAAAGGAGACAGCACAAAGAGCTCAAAAAATGAACAATACTGTGACTTATAAAGTAAAAGGGAGAAATCACACAGAGTTCAAAAGTATGAAGTCTCTCCAAGTTAGTGATTTGAGCTACAATATGGAACTATTAATATGGGCAAGAAGAAGAAACAAGTGTCAAGAAGGGGTAGAAAATGTGTGGAAGATTAGGTAGCTTGGTGGGGGGGCAGCATTTGCATTCATCTTTGCACTGAGATTACCTTTAATTTGTGAATGGAAAGAAGAGAAAAGAGAGGGTTCTTTGAGATTGGAGTGGAGAGCGTTCACTGAGCTTGGAGCCAAGAACGGAAAAGGCACAGTCAGAGCAATAAAGTTTATTTCTGGAAATTTACATAAATGGCTCTGAGTGATTAACATTTCTCAGATTGCAAGTGGGATATTATCTAAATATGTTAGAGGCTAGGAATGGAAAGGAATCCTGCCTGTCTATGTATATTAAGTAGATTACACAGCCGCTCATTGCTTACTTAGCTGCATGGGAGTGATATCTGCCCAGAATGTAGGCTTCCTTACCCATATACTTGGTTCCTGAAATGGGAAAATCGAGTGCATTATTTGACTGAAAGTGGGCTGAGGATAGCCCTGAACCATGCCGTGTGTTGTGAGTTCATTAATCAGACAATTCCCTTGTCTAACTTTTGTTACATTCAAGTTTATATTTGGAAACAGTCAGATTCAAACAGACACTTAGTGTAACTACTTAGGACTGTAGTGTGTTACAGGAACTGGAATGCACACAGCACTGAACCATACCATGTGCTGTGAAGTTCATTAATCAGACAATTACCTTTGCTAACTTTATTACATTCAAGTTTATATTTGGCAATAGTCAGATTCAAAGCAACACTTAGTGCAACTACTTAGGACTGTAGTTTGTTACAGAAAGTGGACTGCAGACAGCAAGGAACATACTGTGGGTTGTGAAGTTCATTACTCAAGCAACTACGTTTGCTAACTTTATTACATTCAAGTTTATTTTTGGCAACAGTCAGATTCAAAGTGACACTTAGTGCAACTACTTAGTACTGTAGTGTTTTACAGAAAGTGGGCTGAAGATAGCCCTGAACCATACTGTCTGTTGTGAAGTTTATTAATCAGATAATTACCTTTGCTAACGTTATTAAATTCAAGTTTATATTTGGCAACAGTCAGATTCAAACCAACACTTAGTGCAACTACCTAGGACTGTAGTGTGTTAGAGAAAGTGGAATGCAGACAGCACTGAACCACATTGTGGGTTGTGAAGTTCATTAATCAAACAATTACCTTTGCTAACTTTACTATTTTCCTGTTAACAGTTGGCAACAGTCACATTCAAACACACATGCAATGACTACAGACCTACTTCATTTAATTTTAGACAGCAGTTATACAAGCACAATCCCAGATTAATCCTCATTCTTTATTCTTATTGGTATGTTTATCCTTTATTGCACTGCAGTTATAATAAATTAACAGTATTTACCACACTGCCACCACAACCTGGTCAGGCACCCAGTGTAGGCCTCAACATTGCGAGCACAGTCTGTTGAAGTTGTTGTAGAAGAAGCAAACCATTATGCATACCAGTTTAGCACATATTCAGTTTGTATATTCATTAATCAATCTGGAGGATACTTATATATGTGTGGGGCATGCCCATCCCTCACTTCGTTGACCCAGATGGGCAATGTTCCCCTCTTTCTCTGCCTCAGATCATAGTGCTGATGACATTGCTCACCAGTATGGGGAATACTAGTAACATCGGTAAGGTCCCAAACCAGCTGATCCTAGGCCTAAAACTTAAATTGTGAGAATTGCTGCACACCCTGCAAAAGCCGGGGTGCATGGTCACTGACTAAGATTCCAACCAACATTTTGGACTCCTGCACACCCCACCTCTGTGCTCAAAAGCAATCACCCTCACCAACTCTACCAGCATACATACAGTCTACTGGAACTCCAAGGTATGTAGTGAATTCCTGCCCATTGGCCTAAATATAGGCTGTTTTCCTGCCCTTACATATAATAATGTAACATTCAAAAAAATGCTAGGCTGCTTAACATCCAGCAAACAAGCTAAGAACTGCACAAACATGCACAATAAATGGTTCAGCGGTGCTTAGCAAAGCACAAACAGGAATAGCCACTAACCGTGTTTAAGTAGTAGTTAACACAGAGCCACTAGAGTAAATTTTAGCTTTGCTTAGTACTGCACAAGCAAGTTGAGTATGTTTGAGCACTGCTTAGCAATGCAGAAACAAAGATACCTGATTAGCATGTCTAATCACTGCACAGCAGTGAACAAACATGTGCAGCTTAGACAAATGTCACAATTTTGTGTTTAAATGTAACTGCCCTTTTGGTCACCTTATACAATTTGTCTGCAATAAATGTAAAAAGGTATGAGCGGGCAGGATTCAAACCTGGGATCTACTACACTCTTATCTATGACTCACCCTATGTAGCTACTTGTAGAGAGTAAAAATCAGTATCTGCACATATACTAGATAGCTCACTTGTTTGTAGTACTAAGCTCCACTCTGCTTTGCGGAAACAAGCATTAAAAAAAAATTGGTAGCCAGCCTAAATAACAAATTACATCTGGTTTCTATAATTAGATGTTTGGCAGATGTCAGCTTTGTCTATTTAAGCACAGTTTGGCACTGCTAAACTTCACGCACTGACACAAAAATGCGCATTAAAAAAAAAATAATAAAATAATGTTAACTACAAATGGTTTTTATATTTAGATGTCTGGCAGATGTCAGCTGTGTTCATGCAAGTATAACTTCTCATTGTTGCACTCTGTGCCATGCCACACAAGCAAGCATTACAAAGTAAAACAACAAAAACATCCCTCTACACTACTGCCTACATGAATTCAATATCCATGTTACTAACATCTCCCTTAGCAAAGACCCTTAATTAATATGTATAGCTCACTGCCGGAAAGGAACTGTTGACGTCTACACTGAAATAATCTGTATAGGCTGTACACTGTGTACACAGATTTTATTGAATCCCCAGAATAGTATTTTGCAAGTATATCCAAGGTCTAGTGAGTAAAGATTTTTTATAAAAGTTTATAAGTGGTACAGAGAAGTTATTCAATAGTATTTTGAAAAGTCTGAATAGTAGTGGATTTGTTTCAAATAGAACAATAAGGCATGGATATTGATTATTGTTTTGAGTATCGGAAGACAGATATAATTCAATATAGAGACATACATTTCAGTGCCCCAGTATCAATTTATACTTCTGTAAACAATTTCACAATAAAGACATAAAAAAGATATAAAGTTGCATGAATGCAGCATCCTTTTAAACTTTATTTTTTTATTTGCAAGTCAACAGCTGGTATAATAGTTTGAGGAATGGTTGAAGAATGAAAAGGACTAGAAATGACTGAACATGTAAAAGAGGAGATGGAGTGGGGAAAAAGATTCTATCAGTGAATTTAAGAAATACAAAGTATAAAGTGAGTTGGAAAGTAGAGAGGGTAGTAGTTAGTTATTGTGAGTGGGTGAGTGCATAGAGAAGAAGGTTGTGATAAAAATAGGAGAGATAATAAGCAGTTGAAGGGTGGAAAGAAATGTGAAATTATGGTTTAGTGTTGGGGTCCTTACCCAGGGTTAGTGAAGGGGCACAGACAGATATTCTGCATGTTTGACTTTAGCTTCTGTTTAAAATGTTTGAGATGTTGTTCAATTTTTTAGAGACAGGGTATGGTGTTCCATGCTTTGGTTATATTGCTGTTTTATTGTTGGATTTAGTGAGGTGGAGGAGCAGTATTTGCATTGAGTTAGGAGGGTGGCTTAATGGTTAAGGTGTTTGCCTTGCAAACACAAGGTGCAGGGTTTGAGTCTCACAAAGGATAATTGGCTAGGCTTAAAATGGCTCACATGGGCAGTTAGCTTAGTACTAAACTATGAACCTATAATCCAATATAGTACAGATCTTTTTCTGTTGAATTTCTTTGATACTACACTGTGAGACTCTAAACAATGTATTTTCGGGTTGGGAGGGTGGCCTAATGGTTAAGGTGTTTGCCTTACAAACACCAGGTGCAGGGTTTGAGTCTCACAAGGGATAATTGGCTAAGCTTAAAATGGCTCACAAGGGCAGTTAGCTTAGTACTAACCTATGAACCTATGAACCTATGAACCTAAAAGGAGATTTACTTGGTTTGTATGGCTGGATTAGAGCTAACAGAGAAAATTTATAGATGAGGTTATGAGTAGCCGCAAGTTGGGAGTAAGATAGCAACTTGGTAATTCAAGCAAGTTCAATTCTTTGAGTGCTAGACAGTGTTAGGCTTTTTGTGGGTGATTTATTACAAACTTTGCTACTTTGTGATTGTAGTTGTGCAGCTTAGAGAGCAGAGAGACTTGTAAGATGGTGAAAATCAGGGCTGAAAATAGAGGTATTGGGAGTGATAGCGTGGAGACTAAGTGTTTTTTCGTTTAGTCAGTTAAGACATTTTTGACTTTATATAGGGAACCTTATTAGTCTTGAGTTTTCTTTACTATATGTTGGATGTGGTAGTGAGATTGTTTCAGCTTTTGTCAGTGTAGATGCCAAGCAGCTTAGTATGTGAGATGATTTCAATTTCCTGTGTTATTTGCTGAGAGACTATCAGTGAAGGGTTAGATGTCCTAAACAGATTTATTTGGTTCACTGAAGAAGTCTTGCTCTGTTTTATAAGTATTGATTTATAGATTACTATTTTCCCAATCAGTAAGACAGAAAATTCTTTTATATTCTCAGTGATTAGTTTATGGTGCATATTATTCAATAAATCAGTTCACATCTTTTTGTTGCATATGAAGCAAGTACTGTTTTAACATTTTTCATATTTGGTCATCTGTATGAAGAACAAAGTTAAATTACTTCTGAGCTTTGGTCTAGCTTAGTATAATTCCTAACCTAGACCCTGACCCATTGTGCACTTGTATGGGTTCTAGGCAGGTCACATTACATTTTATGAGCTCTACTTTATAACCTGGAATGGAAGTTATCAGTTCAGAAATCTATAGCTGTATATATCACATACTGATATTTGATATATATATATATATATATATATATATATATATATATATATATATATACGGATCACCTTCATTTCGTCAACAGTTCATTTCACTGACACTCATGTCAGCAGGCCCAATTCACTGAAAGTTCACTTCACTGACACGATTTCACTGACACTCATTTTGTTGACAATGATGTATAGCCTATTCCCCACTGTAGAGCGACCCTGAAGTTAAAATAGATAGTAAGGGGGTAATGGGGGGTAATGGGGGAGTGAGTGGTGAAGCCCCCCACATACTGGGGTTCTATAATTTGTTTTTGAAACAATTATTCATTGCACTTGTAAGAATACATCTGTATACTGTAAAACGTTTATATGAGGGGGGCTTCACCCCCCCACACCCCTTTTACTATCTGTTCTAACTCCAGGGTCGCTCAACAGTGTGGAATAGGCCATATATCATTGTCGACAAAATGAGTGTCAGTGAAATGATGTGTTAGTAAAATGAACTTTCAGTGAATTGGGCCTGCTGACTTGGTTGTCAGTGAAATGAACTGTTGACGAAATGAAGGTGACCCATATGTATGTATGTATGTATATATATATATATATATATATATATATATATATATATATATATATATATATATATATATATACACACACATGTGTGTGTGTGTGTGAGGTATTAACTGGAATTTGTCCACTTTTATTAAGCATCTATTGGGTTGTTTGTTTCTGATAACTTGTTGCAGTTAAACTCTTTTTTCTAGAGGCTCCTTTAGCTGTTTAAAACTTTCATTTAAAGGCTCACTGCTGCTTTTCAGCTGTGAGAAACATTTCTGCAGTTTGTTTCCCACCCTCCCTCCATGTTGGTATAGTGTTTTTATAGTTGGTGGTTTTGCAGTTGCCCGCCCCTAATGTAAATTTGATCTGGGACCCTCCTCCCAATCTTGTGTCATTACCTCATTCTACCTAGTACAGGGAGAACATTTGAGAAGGCCAATCAGCTTAGTTTCTGCTACTCCTTTCTCTCTTTCCACTTAAAAAAAATGTTATCTGCTTTTACTGTATTTGTGTTTCTTCCTACTTTATTTTGCTTTTGTGTCATCTTAAAAGTACTCAATTATATTTATTACTGCTGGTGTAACTCATTCTAAGCCTTTTAGTTTAAGCACTTGGGCTTCAGACCAGTTGTTTTACATTATGAAGGTTTGTGGTCTGCACTATAGTGGCAGAACAGGTAGCTCACATCCTTCTAAGTTGGGAACTGCTGACTGAGGGCTCAGTGTCTGTTATTCTAAAAGTGTATTAATTCTGGTTTAAGCACTTGGGCTTCAGGCCAGTTATTTTACATTAAGAGGGTTCGTGGTCTGCACTCTTGTGGGAGGAGAGGCTGGACTCTGCCCTTCTGAGCTGAGAATTTCTGGTTAAAGGATTATAGTGCCTGCATATTTGAACTGCTTTTTACTGAAATTGGTACACCTTGTTTGCTGTAGCATAGACTAGATCCAGGCCTGCTGATTCTAGCTTTGTTTTGTATAACTTGAGCACTAATCCAGGCATTCTTTAAATTATTCAATTGTATTTATTACTGCTTGGTAATAACTTGATTTAAGTGCAGCTATCATTCTAAGTCTTTTGGAATAAGCACTTGGGCTTCAGACCAGTTGTTTTACATTAGGATGGTTTGTGGCCTTCACTGTGGTGGCAGGACAGGTAGCTTACATCCTTCTAAGTTGGGAACTGCTGATTGAGGGCTCAGTGTCTGTTATTCTAAAAGTGTATTAGTTCTGGTTTAAGCAGTTGGGCTTCAGGCCAGTTATGTTACATTAACAGGGTTCATGGTCTGCACTCTTGTGGGAGGAGAGGCTGGACTCTGCCCTGCTGAGCTGGTAATTTCTGGTTAAAGGCTTATAGTGCCTGCATATTTCAACTGCTTCTTACTGAAATTGGTACACCTTGTTTGCTGTAGCATAGACTAGATCTAGGCCTGCTGAATCTAGCTTTGTTTGTATGCTTGTTGTTTGTTTGCTTGTTATTTCCCTGAAACGCTAATTCCACCTAAAACGCGGCTTTTCAGCGCTTCTGTGGATGCCTAGTGATATCTGCATTGCTTACTGTACTTATTTCATTGTTTCACTTGAAAGAAAGTTACTGTTTGTCGTTTTTGCATTTAAATTACCTGCAACACATTGCATTTAAGTTATCTGGCACTTGCTCACTAAGTCAGCACTAAAAAATTACAAGCACTACACCCTCACAAACTTCCCTTGAGTACCTTGTTCCCCATTGGCCTTTTTTTCAATTATAAAGGAATTCCCAATACTATTCTAACATGTCCAAAGGTCAGTTGTCAATCTCCTCTCTGATCCAGCTCGTGAATCTGGGAATCTTGAGGCAATGTTACAACTGTCTCATGTACACAGACAACCCTCTCCTCCTCCCAACAAATTCCAACACATGTGAGAGATGCAACAATATAGCAAAACTGGAGGCTAACCTCTCTCAACTCAGTACTGGCATAACCAGTCAGGAGGAGAAGGAAACTACACTCACTACAATTCCAGTCTCACATAGACCTACCCCGACAGCAAACCAAACACATAAGCACACAAAAACATACTCGGAGGCTCTAAATAAAAATCTGCCTAAGCAGCAGAGACCTCCAAAGCAGACACCCAAGCAACCGCTACCCCAAAACAAAACACGTGCAACACATAGCTCACAAAGCCAGTGTGCCGAACAGTCACAGCCCTTAAAGCTAAACAAAACACCTGATACACTTGTAATAGGTGACTCTATCGTCAGGCACACTGACGTCCTGCTCATCAGGCTGAACAAGGAGAAGGTCACGGTGAGCTGCCTGTCGGGTGCTAGGATCTGCCACATAACACAAGCAGTCAGGTCACTCCAAGGCAAGTACAAATATGACTCAGTCATTGTTCATGTTGGTGTGAATGACCTAAGATGTACCTCCCTGGACTACATGAAAAGAGACATAGAGGAGATCTCTGAGTATGTAGCCCAGGCCGGTATGACCCTGACCTTGAGTAGCATCTTACCATCACCAAGAATGATGCCACAATATGAAGACAAGATGATCAATTTCAACAACTGGCTTAAGTATTGGTGTCATTCAAAGGGGATCCAATGCCTGTCAGCCTGGGATG
>NC_056730.1:502305590-502320590 GCF_019279795.1 Protopterus annectens | reverse complement strand
AGGTATAATCAGCCTCAAAGGTCAAAGGTGAATGTGATATTAGGGCAAGTTGTATTAAATTAAGAAGTATGGGAATGAAGCCCTGTGCTTATGAGAGTAGGAAACTTTCCCCAAGCATCTTCCACACCTGTCATTTTTTGTCTGTTTTTCAAACTATTTTTGATGAAATGTATCCTCAGTGAACAGTGTTTAGAGTCAAGTAGCATACCTAGAAAATGACTTGCCGAATCTTGTGGCAAATAGAAGGTGAATTGTCTCTAATTTCAGGTTCATTTCTTTGAAAGAACAACAGAAGTTCTACACAAATAATACAACAGTATAGTAGCATTTTTAGTAAACATACTTTATTAAGCTTTTCCATTGGTTAGCTTGAGAAAAACATTAATAAAATACAAAAAAGGCCCACTCCAAAAAAACAATGCAAATATCTGTATGGCTGCAGTTCTAAAACATTTAATTTATTTATTTATTTATTTATTCATTCATTTTGTAGCCAGTGTAGAATACTGATCCCAGTGCACCAATGTCAATCTCGGCCCAGAGGTACAGAAATAGTATTAGGCAAGTAGTCAGACACATAGAGCTCACAGGAACACCGAAGTATGAGTTATAATTGTTCAGGGAGCAAGTAGAAATTAATCATATTAAATATACAAATAAGTAAAAGAAATATGACAAATTGGAACTCTACACAGAAGAAAGTAATATGAGTTATAAAATAAAAAGGAGACATCACAAAAAGCTCAAAAAATGAACAATACTGTGACTTATAAAGTAAAATGGAGAAAGCACACAGAGTTCAAAAGTATGAAGTCTCTCCAAGTTAGTGATTTGAGCTACAATATGGAACTATTAATATGGGCAAGAAGAAGAAACAAGTGTCAAGAAGGGGTAGAAAATGTGTGGGAGATTAGGTAGCTTGGTGGGGGGGCAGCATTTGCATTCATCTTTGCACTGAGATTCCCTTTAATTTGTGAATGGAAAGAAGAGAAAAGAGAGGGTTCTTTGAGATTGGAGTGGAGAGTGTTCACTGAGCTTGGAGCCAAGAACGGAAAAGGCACAGTCAGAGCAATGAAGTTTATTTCTGGAAATTTACATAAATGGCTCTGAGTGATTAACATTTGTCAGATTGCAAGTGGGATATTATCTAAATATGTTAGAGGCTAGGAATGGAAAGGAATCCTGCCTGTCTATGTATATAGCCTAGTATTAATCTATAGTGAAAAACTTTGAGCAGCTTCCCTGCCCCCCGTGGGAGTGGTTACTGACTTGAAACTGTAGTTTTATTGGCCGTATTGGGTCAATTCCTGGCTTTTTCCAGCCCCTGCTATCAAGCACGCTTTAGCGTGCTTTAGCGCGATTTAGCGCAGAGTTGCCACTAGAGCAGCATCGGGCAGCGCTGGTTTAACAAGGTTAAACTTTTTCTGGCTCCATAAAGTCTGTTCTTCATTTTTTCCCTATGAACTGCTCTACTAGTAATCTAAACAGTATATCCCTTAACTAAAAAGCACAGCACTTGTTCCTAAAAAGCTTTTTTTGTTTTTTCTCCAAAAAAAAAAAAAAAAAGCTCAGCACTTGTCTTAAAAGCATCTTCTTTTCAGGCTTAGCACTTCTGTATCATAAAAAGTTTCTCACTAGCGAACCCCCCCCCCCCCCAGGATTACCCACTTCCTTACTAAGTTCTCTCATATTCAGTTACACCCCTAACTTCTTAATTTCTCTAGCATGTCGAAGGGCCAGATGCTGGCGTCCTCTCCTGTCCAGTTGGTGAATCTGGGAATACTGAGGCAATGTTACAATTGCCTCATGTACACAGACAACCCTCTCCTCCTCCCACATAACACAAATACTTGCGAGAGATGCAGCTATTTATCCAAACTGGAGGCTGAGCTCTCTCAACTCAGGACTGGCAAGACCAGACAGGAGGAGAAGGCAACTACACACACCACAAAACCAGTCTCACATAAAGCTATCACAACAATGAATCAAACACATAAACACACAAAGACATACTCGGAGGCTCTGAGCA
Organism: Protopterus annectens; assembly: GCF_019279795.1. NCBI lineage: Eukaryota > Metazoa > Chordata > Ceratodontiformes > Protopteridae > Protopterus > Protopterus annectens. The sequence continues at coordinate 502,318,561 of NC_056730.1, read as the reverse complement.
AAAATTTACCTAAACAGCAGAGGCCTCCAAAGCAGACACCCAAGCAACCGCCACCTCATGACACACCACAGGCAACACATAAACCACAAAATCAGTGTGCAAAGCAGTCACAGACCTTAAGGCCAAATACAACACCAAACATACTTGTCATAGGTGACTCCATAGTCAGACACACTGATGTCCCACTCACCAGGCAGAACAAGGAGAGGGTCACAGTAAGCTGCCTATCGGGCGCTAGAATCTGCCACATAACACAAGCACTCGGGTCACTCCACAGCAAGTACAAATATGACACAGTCATTGTCCATGCTGGTGTGAACGACCTGAGACATACCTCCCTGGACTACATGAAAAGAGACATAGAGGAGCTCTCTGATTATGTAGCCCAGGCAGGTATGACCCTGACCCTGAGCAGCATCCTTCCTTCACCAAGAATGATGCCACAACATAGAGACAAGATGATCAGCTTTAACAATTGGCTTAATTTCTGGTGTCATTCAAAGGGGATCCAGTGTCTGTCTGCCTGGGATGACATGCTTGACAAGTCACGCTGCCCGCAAGGGACAGCTTGCACCTGTCACCCTGGGATTCCGGATATTGGCTAAGGCTCTTGCCACCCCATAGTGCCTTTTTAGGCAAGGCTCAAATTCTAAACCTACCACCCTAGAAAACAAAAATGGGAAGAAACTAAGGGTAATGCTGCTCAATGCCAGAAGTCTAAATCTCAAAATGCACACACTCGAGGCCCTTCTCAGTATGGAGAACATCGATGTCTGTGCTGTGACTGAAACCTGGTTCAAGGCTCCTGAGAGCACCCCGGCACTATCAGGTTTTACCTCATATCATGCGTTCCGGCCCCAAAACCCGGACCACACCACAAAAGGAGGGGGTGTATCCATATTCATCAAGGATACCCACACCTCCAGGTTGGTGGCAACGCATGAAGCATCGGAAACCATCCAGGTGCAAGTAACCATAGGCAAAACTGATCTACAATTTGTAGCATGCTACAGGCCACCCTCTCAAACTCAGGAACCCCACACAGCCTTCCTGAAGACACTGGAGGGTATAAATGTATCTCCAAACACCATTATATTGGGTGACTTCAACTACCCGAATATAGACTGGGAACATTACTCAAGCCCAAACTTTCTAGCCCAAAGGTTCCTGGAGTTCATAAATTCAAATACCATGGAACAACTAGTCACCGTTCCCACAAGAGGAGAAAATATACTAGATCTCATCATCACAAACATGGGGACAAAATGCTCCACACCGGAAGTATATCCCTCATTGGTGAGATCAGATCATAAACTAATCTCACTGGATATCCACATCCCGCCCCCCCCCCCAACAAAAAAGACCACAGTGAAGAACTTCTCTAAAGCAAACTTCACACTACTCAAGACTGGTGTGGTATCCTTCAAGGCCCCCGAGCCAGTGGAAACCACAACCCAAGCTGCGGAAGCCCTTACAAATGCCTTCTACGAACACCTCCAGGACTGCATGGATCAGACAATCCCTAATAAAACCAAGACTCTTTTCACCAAGGGCAAACGTCCAGTCTGGTGGACCCCAGCCATAAACAAACTTTACAATAAGAGGAGAAAGCTGTTACATGATAGAGCAAAATCCATAAAAGAGAAGACACCTTTGATCATTATTAGTAAAAAAATACGAGCACTCATAAAATCATCCAAGGCCAACTTTGAGAGAAAAATTGCCATAGATTCAAAAGACAATCATAAGGCCTTCTTCAGCTATGTTAGAAACCTGGGTGGAAACTCCCAGATATGCTCAGAATTAGTCCAAAATGATACAAAAATCACTGAACCCACAGACATTTCCAGCATACTGGCAGACAGGTTCAGTGCAAACTTCACCCCCCCCCCCCCCCCCAAAAGGGAGATAACTATCCCAGCGGAGTGCAGCCTCCCAGACATCTCCAATGCACAGGTGAAAGCTGCTCTCTCTAAAGCTAAAAACACAGCATCAATGGGACCGGATGGTGTCCCCGGCTGTGTGCTACATGAACTCAATGAGGAACTAAACCCGCACATAAGGCAGCTGTTTAATCTTAGCCTTACCACAGGATACGTGCCCAAGGGTGGCGTGACGGCAACTGTGGTCCCACTCCACAAAGGCGGTGCCTCTACAGACCCTGGTAATTACCGCCCCATAAGCTTAACAAGCCTGGTCTGCAAAGCTATGGAGAGGATCATAATGGAACTCATAAACAAAGACATAGGGGACTTGCAGACATTGGACCCGACCCAGTTTGGCTTTGTCAAGGGCAGATCATGCCTTTTGAACTTGGTCAACTTCTTCGAAACAGTCACCAAGGCCATTGATGAGGGAAAGGCAGTCCATACAGCCTACATTGACCTTGCAAAAGCTTTTGACACAATACCCCACTCAGGTATTATAGAGAAACTTACCAGCTTAAATGTAAACCCATATGTCACAAGATGGATTGCAAACTGGCTAAAGGACAGAACCCACAGGGTTAGAGTAGCTGGCGCCATGTCAGACTCCAAGCCGGTCACAAGTGGTGTCCCACAGGGCTCAGTCCTTAGCCCCCTGTTGTTCGGCATCTACTTCTCAGAAGTACAGGCAAACATAGGAGGACTATGGCTGACAAAGTTTGCAGATGACTGCAAACTGGGAGCCATAGTGGAAAGTACATCGGACACAGATATTCTTCAGAGGGGTCTCACAGAAACTGATAGCTGGTGCCAGAGCCATGGCCTGAAGTTAAATGCCAAAAAATGTATAGTCATACCCTTCGGGAAAAACAAGGTAACCCCAAGCTACCATATAGGTGGCAATCCACTAAGCACAGAAGAGGTTATCAGGGACCTGGGGACCCAGGTTGACAGTGGCCTTTCTTTGACACTCACATTTCTAAAGTGGTTAGAAAAACCTTCTACATTGCCCACCTGATCATGAAGGGATTCACATCCAGATCAAGTGAGGTCATTGTTCCCCTGTACTCTTCACTTATCAGACCAATGATCGAGTACAATGCCCCATTCGGGATGTATCTCACCCGACACCTGCAGCAATTGGAGAGACCCCAAAAGTTCCTCACCAAAAGGATAAAGGGACTCCAAAATCTGTCATATGCTGCCAGACTGAAGAAACTCCAGCTCTATTCAGTCACATACCATCTGCTCAGAGGTGACCTATGCCTGACATACAAGGCCATGTCCAACCCGGAATTAATGGACATGCTCCACCTCAAAAAATCCAAATCTACCAGATCCACTAGAGCAAGCGACTTAAACCTTAGCACGGATATAAATAGGACATGCTGGAGGGATAGATTTGTCACCCAGAGACTCCCTATGTTGTGGAATAAAATCCCGGTCCATGTGAGGCAGAGCACCTCACTGGCTATGTTCAAGAGAAATCTTGACCGGTGGATGGGAGATCGTAGGTTTACCCCGGGAATCATCTCTGTGTCACTGCTGGACAGAGGCACAACAAACTAATGGGCACAGTATTTTTTAACATAAGGGGTGGCGTAAGCCACAAAACTCTGGGCTAGGCTTATAAATGCCTTAGGGCAGATAGCCTAGTATAAACCTATGAACCTATGAACCTATCACACAGCTGCTCATTGCTTACTTAGCTGCATGGGAGTGATATCTGCCCAGAATGCAGGCTTCCTTACCCATATACTTGGTTCCTGAAATGGGAAAATCGAGTGCATTATTTGACTGAAAGTGGGCTGAGGATAGACCTGAACCATGCCGTGTGTTGTGAGTTCATTAATCAGACAATTCCGTTATCTAACTTTTGTTACATTCAAGTTTATATTTGGAAACAGTCAGATTCAAACAGACACTTACCTTTGCTAACTTTATTACATTCAAGTTTATATTTGGCAATAGTCAGATTCAAAGCAACACTTAGTGCAACTACTTAGGACTGTAGTTTGTTACAGAAAGTGGACTGCAGACAGCAAGGAACATACTGTGGGTTGTGAAGTTCATTACTCAAGCAACTACGTTTGCTAACTTTATTACATTCAAGTTTATTTTTGGCAACAGTCAGATTCAAAGCGACACTTAGTGCAACTACTTAGTACTGTAGTGTTTTACAGAAAGTGGGCTGAAGATAGCCCTGAACCATGCTGTCTGTTGTGAAGTTTATTAATCAGATAATTACCTTTGCTAACGTTATTAAATTCAAGTTTATATTTGGCAACAGTCAGAATCAACCCAACACTTCGTGCAACTACCTAGGACTGTAGTGTGTTAGAGAAAGTGGAATGCAGACAGCACTGAACCACATTGTGGGTTGGGAAGTTCATTAATCAAACAATTACCTTTGCTAACTTTACTATTTTCCTGTTAACAGTTGGCAACAGTCACATTCAAACACACATGCAATGACTACAGACCTACTTCATTTAATTTTAGACAGCAGTTATACAAGCACAATCCCAGATTAATCCTCATTCTTTATTCTTATTTGTATGTTTATCCTTTATTGCACTGCAGTTATAATAAATTAACAGTATTTACCACACTGCCATCACATCCTGGTCAGGCACCCAGTGCAGGCCTCAACATTGCGAGCTCAGTCTGTTGAAGTTGTTGTAGAAGAAGCAAACCATTATGCATACCAGTCTAGCACATATTCAGTTTGTATATTCATAAATCAATCTAGAGGATACTTATATATGTGTGGGGCATGCCCATCCCTCACTTCGTTGACCCAGGTGGGCAATGTTCCCCTCTTTCTCTACCTCAGATCATAGTGCTGATAACATTGCTTACCAGTATGGGGAATACTAGTAACATCGGTAAGGTCCCAAACCAGCTGATCCTAGGCCTAAAACTTAAATTCTGAGAATTGCTGCTCACCCTGCAACAGCCGGGGTGCATGGTCACTGACTAGGATTCCAACCAACATTTTGGACTCCTGCACACCCCACCTCTGTGCCCAAAAGCAATCACCCTCACCAACTCCACCAGCATACATACAGTCTACTGGAACTCCAAGGTATGCAGTGAATTCCTGCCCATTGGCCTAAATATAGGTTGTTTTCCTGCACTTACATATAATAATGTAACATTCAAAAAAGTGCTAGGCTGCTTAACATCCTGCAAACTAGCTAAGAACTGCACAGACATGCACAATAATGGTTCAGTAGTGCTTAGCAAAGCACAAACAGGAATAGCCACTAACCGTGTTTAAGTAGTAGTTAACACAGAGCCACTAGAGTAAATTTTAGCTTTGCTTAGTACTGCACAAGCAAGTTTAGTATGTTTAAGCACTGCTTAGCAATGCACAAACAAAGATACCTGCTTACCATGTCTAATCACTGCACAGCAGTGCACAAACATGTGCAGCTTAGACAAATGTCACAATTTTGCGTTTAAATGTAACTGCCCTTTTGGTCACCTGATAGAATTTGTCTGCAATAAATGTAAAAAAGGTATGAGCGGGCAGGATTCAAACCTGGGATCTACTACACTGTTATCTATGACTCACCCTATGTAGCTACTTGGAGAGAGTAAAAACCAGTATATCTGCACATATACTAGATAGCTCACTTGTTGGTAGTACTAAGTTCCATGCTGCTTCGTGCAAGCAAGCATTAAAAAAAAAAATTGGTAGCCAGCCTAAATAATAAATTACATCCGGTTTCTATAATTAGATGTCTGGCAGTTATCAGCTTTGTCTACTTAAGCACAGTTTGGCACTGCTAAACTTCATGCCCTGACACAAAAATGTGCATTAAATAAAATAAAATAAAAATGTTAACTACAAATGATTTTTATATTTAGATGTCTGGCAGATGTCAGCTGTGTTCATGCAAGTATAACTTCTCATTGTTGCACTCTGTGCCATGCCACACAAACAAGCATTACAAAATAAAACAACAAAGACATCCCTCTACACTACTGCCTACATGAATTCAATATCCATGTTACTAACATCTCCCTTAGCAAAGACCCTTAATTAATATGTATAGTTCACTGCCGGAAAGGAAATGTTGACGTCCACACTGAAATAATCTGTATAGGTTGTACAAAGTGTGTACACAGATTTTATTGAATCCCCAGAATAGTATTTTGCAAGTATATCCAAGGTCTAGTGAGTAAAGATTTTTTATAAAAGTTTATAAGTGGTACAGAGAAGTTATTCAATAGTATTTTGAAAAGTCTGAATAGTAGTGGATTTGTTTGAAATAGTACAATAAGGCATGGATATTGATTATTGTTTTGAGTATCGGAAGACAGATATAATTCAATATACAGACATACATTTCAGTGCACCAGTATCAATTTATACTTCTGTAAACAATTTCACAATAAACACATAAAATAGATATAAAGTTTCATAAATGCAGCATCCTTTTAAACTTTATTTTTTTATTTGCAAGTCAACAGCTGGTATAATAGTTTGAGGACTGGTTGAAGAATGAAAAGGACTAGAAATGACTGAACATGTAAAGGAGGAGATGGAGTGGGGAAAAAGATTCTATCAGTGAATTTAAGAAATACAAAGTATAAAGTGAGTTGGAAAGTAGAGAGGGTAGTAGTTAGTTATTGTGAGTGGGTGAGTGCATAGAGCAGAAGGTTGTGATAAAAATAGGAGAGACAATAAGCAGTTGAAGGGTGGGAAGAAGTGTGAAATGATGGTTTAGTGTTGGGGTCCTTACCCAGGGATAGTGAAGGGGCACAGCCAGATATTCTGCAGGTTTGACTTTAGCTTCTGTTTAAAATGTTTGAGATGCTGTTCGATTTTTTAGAGACAGGGTATGGTGTTCCATGCTTTGGTTATATTGCTGTTTTATAGTTGGATTTAGTGAGGTGGAGGAGCAGTATTTGCATTGAGAAAAGGGGATTTACTTGGTTTGTATGGCTGGATTAGAGCTAACAGAGAAAATTTATAGATGAGGTTATGAGTAGTCGCAAGTTGGGAGTAAGATAGCAATTGGGTAATTCAAGCAAGTTCAATTCTTTGAGTGCTAGACAGTGTTAGGCTTTTTGTGGGTGATTTATTACAAACTTTGCAACTTTGTGATTGTAGTTGTCCAGCTTAGAGAGCAGAGAGACTTGTAAGACGGTGAAAATCAGAGCTGAATATAGAGGTATTGGGAGTAATAGGGTGGAGAGAAAGTGTTTTTACGTTTAGTCAGTGAAGAAAGTGTTGTCTTTATATAGGGAACCTTATTACTTTTGAGTTTTCTTTGCTATATGTTGGATGTGGTAGTGAGAATTTTTTCAGCTTTTGTCAGTGTAGATTCCAAGCAGCTTAGTATGTGAGATGATTTCAATTTACTGTGTTATTTGCTGAGAGACTATCAGTGGAGTGTTAGATGTCCTAAACAGATTTATTTGGTTCACTGAAGATGTCTCGCTCTGTTTTTATAAGTATTGATTTATAGATTACTATTTTCCCAATCAGTAAGACAGAAAATTATTTTATATTCTCAGTGATTAGTTTATGGTGCATATTATTCAATAAATCAGTTCACAGCTTTTTGTTGCATATGAAGCAAGTACTGTTTTAACATTTTTCATATTTGGTCATCTGTATGAAGAACAAAGTTAAATTACTTCTGAGCTTTGGTCTAGCTTAGTATAATTCCTAACCTAGACCCTGACCCATTGTGCACTTGTATGGGTTCTAGGCAGGTCACATTACATTTTATGAGCTCTACTTTATAACCTGGAATGGAAGTTATCAGTTCAGAAATCTATAGCTGTATATATCACATACTGATATTTGATATATATATATATATATATCTTTATATATATATATATATATATATATCTTTATATATATATATATATATATATATATATATATATATATAGATATATTTATATATATACCGATCACCTTCATTTCGTCAACAGTTCATTTCACTGGCACTCATGTCAGCTTGAAAATTCACTTCACTGACACGATTTCACTGACACTCATTTTGTTGACAATGATGTATAGCCTATTCTCCACTGAGAGCGACCCTGAAGTTAAAATAGATAGTAAGGGGGGTAATGGGGGGAAATGGGGGAGTGAGTGGAGAAGCCACCCACATACTGGGGTTCTATAACTTTTTTTTGAAACAATTATTCATTGCACTTGTTAGAATAAATCTGTATACTGTAAAACGTTTATATGAGGGGGGCTTCACCCCCCCCACACTCCTTTTACTATCTGTTCTAACTCCAGGGTCGCTCAACAGTGTGGAATAGGCCATATATCACCGTCGACAAAATGAGTGTCAGTGAAATGATGTGTTAGTTAGATGAACTTTCAGTGAATTGGGCCTACTGACTTGGTTGTCAGTGAAATTAACTGTTGACGAAATTAAGGTGACCCATATGTATGTATGTATGTATGTATATATAAATATATCTATATATATATATATATATATATATATATATATATATATATATATATATATGTATATATATACATATATGCATGTATATATATATATATATATATATATATATGTATATATGTATATATATACATATATGCATATATATATATATATATATATATATATATATATATATATATATATATATATATATATATATATATATATATATATATATATATATATATATATATATATATATATATATATATATATATATATATATATATATATATATATATATATATATATATATATATATATATATATATATATATATATATATCTACATATATATATATATATATATATATATATATATATATGTGTGTGTGTGTGTGTGTGTGTGTGTGTGAGGTATTAACTGGAATTTGTCCACTTTTATTAAGCATCTGTTGGGTTGTTTGTTTCCGATAACTTGTTGCAGTTAAACTCTTTTTTCTAGAGGCTCCTTTAGCTGTTTAAAACTTTCATTTAAAGGCTCACTGCTGCTTTTCAGTGGTGAGAAACATTTCTGCAGTTTGTCTCCCACCCTCCCTCCATGTTGGTATAGTGATTTTATAGTTGGTGGCTTTGCAGTTGCCCGCCCCTAGTGTAAATTTGATCTGGGACCCTCCTCCCAGTCTAATGTCATTACCTCATTCTACCTAGTACAGGGAGAACATTTGAGAAAGCCAGTCAGTTTAGTTTCTGCTACTCCTTTCTCTCTTTCCACTTAAAAAAAATGTTATCTGCTTTTACTGTATTTGTGTTTCTTCCTACTTTATTTTGCTTTTGCATCATCTTAAAAGTACTCAATTATATTTAATACTGCTGGTGTAACTCAGTATAAGCCTTTTAGTTTAAGAACTTGGGCTTCAGACCAGTTGTTTTACATTAAGAAGGTTTGTGGTCTGCACTGTAGTGGCAGAACAGGTAGCTTACTTCCTTCTAAATTGGGAACTGCTGATTGAGGGCTCAATGTCTGTTATTCTAAAAGTGTATTAATTCTGGTTTAAGCACTTGGGCTTTAGGCCAGTTATTTTACATTAAGAGGGTTCGTGGTCTGCACTCTTGTGGGAGGAGAGGCTGGACTCTACCCTTCTGAGCTGGGAATTTCTGGTTAAAGGCTTATAGTGCCTGCATATTTGAACTGCTTCTTACTGAAATTGGTACATCTTGTTTGCTGTAGCATAGACTAGATAAAGGCCTGCTGAATCTAGCTTTGTTTGTATAACTTGAGCACTAATCCAGGCATTCTTTAAATTATTCAGTTGTATTTATTACTACTTGGTAGTAACTTGATTAAAGTGTAGCTATCATTCTAAGTCTTTTGGATTAAGCACTTGGGCTTCAGACCAGTTGTTTTACATTAGGAAGGTTTGTGGCCTGCACTGTGGTATCAGGACAGGTAGCTTACATCCTTCTAAGTTGGGAACTGCTGACTGAGGGCTCAGTGTCTGTTATTCTAAAAGTGTATAAGTTCTGGTTTAAGCACTTGGGCTTCAGGCCAGTTATTTTACATTAAGAGGGTTCGTGGTCTGCACTCTTGTGGGAGGAGAGGCTGGAATCTGCCCTTCTGAGCTGCGAATTTCTGGTTAAAGGCTTATAGTGCCTGCATATTTGAACTGCTTCTTACTGAAATTGGTACACCTTGTTTGCTGTAGCATACACTAGATCTAGGCCTGCTGAATCCAGCTTTGTTTGTATGCTTGTTGTTTGTTTTCTTGTTATTTCCCTGAAATGCTAATTCCACCTAAAACACGGCTTTTCAGCACTTCTGTGGATCCCTAGTGATATCTACATTGCTTGCTGTACTTATTTCCTTGTTTCACTTGAAAGAAAGTTACTGTTAGTCATTTTTGCATTTAAATTACCTGTAACACATTGTATTTAAGTTATCTGGCACTTGCTCACTAAGTCAACACTAAAAAATTAAAAGCACTACACCCTCACAAACTTCCCTTGAGTACCTTGTTCCCCATTGGCCCTTTTTTTCAATTATAAAGGAATTCCCAATACTATTCTAGCATGTCCAAAGGTCAGTTGTCAATCTCCTCTCCGGTCCAGCTGGTGAATCTGGGAATCTTGAGGCAATGTTACAACTGCCTCATGTACACAGACAACCCTCTCCTCCTCCCAACAAATTCCAACACATGTGAGAGATGCAACCATATAGCCAAACTGGAGGCTAACCTCTCTCAACTCAGTACTGGCATAACCAGTCAGGAGGAGAAGGAAACCACACTCACTACAATTCCAGTCTCACATAGACCTACCACGACAGCAAACCAAACACATAAACACACAAAAACATACTCAGAGGCTCTAAATAAAAATCTGCCTAAGCAGCAGAGACCTCCAAAGCAGACACCCAAGCAACCGCTACCCCAAAACAAAACACGTGCAACACATAGCTCACAAAGCCAGTGTGCCGAACAGTCACAGCCCTTAAGGCTAAACAACACACCTGATACACTTGTAATAGGTGACTCTATCGTCAGGCACACTGACGTCCCGCTCATCAGGCTGAACAAGGAGAAGGTCACAGTGAGCTGCCTGTCGGGTGCTAGGATCTGCCACATAACACAAGCAGTCAGGTCACTCCAAGGCAAGTACAAATATGACTCAGTCATTGTTCATGCTGGTGTGAATGACCTGAGATGTACCACCATAGACTACATGAAAAGAGACATAGAGGAGATCTCTGAGCATGTAGCCCAGGCCGGTATGACCCTGACCTTGAGTAGCATCTTACCATCACCAAGAATGATGCCACTATATGAAGACAAGATGATCAATTTCAACAACTGGCTTAAGTATTGGTGTCATTCAAAGGGGATCCAATGCCTGTCAGCCTGGGATGACATGCTCAACAAGCCACAATGCTTTGCTAGGGACGGCTTGCACCTGTCACCCCTGGGCTTTCGGATATTGGCAAAGGCTCTTCCTACCCCCATAGTGCCTTTTTTAGACAAGGCTCAAAAGACAAACCCACCTCCATAGGTATCACAAGGGATAAGAAACTAAGAGTAATGCTACTCAATGCCAGAAGTCTAAACCTCAAGATGCACGCACTCAAAACTCTCCTTAGCATGGAGAATTTTGATATCTGTGCAGTAACAGAAACCTGGTTCAAGGCTCCAAGAGCACACCAGCACTACCAGGTTATACATCATCCCATGCTTTTTGGCCACAAAACTTGGACCGAACCACAAAAGGAGGGGGGAGTATCAATATTCGTCAAAGATACCAACACCTCCAGGTTGGTGGCACAGCACGAAGCATCAGAGACTGTCCATGTGCAACTACCAGTGGGTAAAACTGCCTTCCAGTTTATAGCCTGCTACAGACCACCCTCACAAACCCAGGAACCCCACTCGGCCTTCCTGAGAACACTGTAAAATATGAAGGTCTCTCCAAACACCATTATATTGGGTGACTTCAACTACCCAAACATAGACTGGGAGCATTACTCTAGCTCCAACACCCTAGCCCAAAGGTTCCTAGAATTTATAAACTGAAATGCTATGGAACAACTTGTTACCACTCCCACAAGATGGGAAAACATACTTGACATGATCATCACCAACATGGGGACTCTATGCTCTAGACCAGAAGTGTATCCCTCACTGGTAAGATCAGACCACATACTAATCTCACTGGATATTCACATCCCGGCCCCACTCCCTGCCCAGAAAACCACAGTGAAAAACTTCTCTAAAGCAAATTTCACACTCCTCAACACCGAGGTGGAATCCTTCAAAGCCCCCGGGCCTGTGGAAAATACGGCTAAGACCACAGAATCCTTTATAAACGCATTCTATAAACACCTTCAGGAATGCATGGATCATGCAACCCCAAATAAAACCAAGACCAAATCCTCCAAAGGCAGACGTCCTGTCTGGTGGACCCCAGCCATAAACAAACTATACAATAGAAGGAGGAAGCTACTACATGATAGAGCAAAATCCCAAAAAGGGAAGGCATCTCTGATCAGTATTAGCAAAAAACTACAGGCACTCATAAAATCGTCTAAGGCCAGCTTTGAGAGAAAAATTGCACAGGACACTAAGGATAATCACAAGGCTTTCTTTAGTTATGCTAGGAACCTGGGTGGGAATTCCCAGATATGCTCAGAATTAGTCCAAAATGACAAAAAATACACCAAACCCACAGACATTGCCAACATCCTAGCTGACAGGTTCAGCGCAAACTTCTCACCCCCCTCCCCACCAAAAGGGCAAATATCTATCCCAGCAGTGCTGCCCCCCTGACATCTCAGATGCTCAGGTAAGAGCCACCCTCTCCAAAGCAAAAAACACAGCATCAATGGGACCAGACGGTGTCCCAGGCTGCATCCTACATGAACTCCAAGAAGAGCTAAACCCAAACATAAAACTACTGTTCAATCTCAGCCTTACTACAGGATATGTACCCAAAGAGTGGCATACAGCAACAGTGGTCCCTCTCCACAAAGGTGGTGCCTCAACGGATCCTGGAAACTATCGCCCCATAAGCCTGACTAGCTTGGTCTGCAAAGCTATGGAAAGGATCATCATGGACCTCA
>NC_056730.1:502298090-502300590 GCF_019279795.1 Protopterus annectens | reverse complement strand
GCTGTCTGTTGTGAAGTTTATTAATCAGATAATTACCTTTGCTAACGTTATTAAATTCAAGTTTATATTTGGCAACAGTCAGATTCAAACCAACTACCTAGGACTGTAGTGTGTTAGAGAAAGTGGAATGCAGACAGCACTGAACCACATTGTGGGTTGTGAAGTTCATTAATCAAACAATTACCTTTGCTAACTTTACTATTTTCCTGTTAACAGTTGGCAACAGTCACATTCAAACACAATTGCAATGACTACAGACCTACTTCATTTAATTTTAGACAGCAGTTATACAAGCACAATCTCAGATTAATCCTCATTCTTTATTCTTATTGGTATGTTTATCCTTTATTGCACTGCAGTTATAATAAATTAACAGTATTTACCACACTGCCATCACAACCTGGTCAGGCACCCAGTGCAGGCCTCAACATTGCGAGCTCAGTCTGTTGAAGTTGTTGTAGAAGAAGCAAACCATTATGCATACCAGTTTAGCACATATTCAGTTTGTATATTCATAAATCAATCTGGAGGATACTTATATATGTGTGGGGCATGCCCATCCCTCACTTCGTGGACCCAGGTGGGCAATGTTCCCCTCTTTCTCTGCCTCAGATCATAGTGCTGATGACATTGCTCACCAGTATGGGGAATACTAGTAACATCGGTAAGGTCCCAAACCAGCTGATCCTAGGCCTAAAACTTAAATTCTGAGAATTGCTGCTCACCCTGCAACAGCCGGGGTGCATGGTCACTGACTAGGATTCCAACCAACATTTTGGACTCCTGCACACCCCACCTCTGTGCCCAAAAGCAATCACCCTCACCAACTCCACCAGCATACATACAGTCTACTGGAACTCCAAGGTATGCAGTGAATTCCTGCCCATTGGCCTAAATATAGGCTGTTTTCCTGCCCTTACATATAATAATGTAACATTCAAAAAAGTGCTAGGCTGCTTAACATCCTGCAAACTAGCTAAGAACTGCACAAACATGCACAATAATGGTTCAGCGGTGCTTAGCAAAGCACAAACAGGAATAGCCACTAACCGTGTTTAAGTAGTAGTTAACACAGAGCCACTAGAGTAAATTTTAGCTTTGCTTAGTACTGCACAAGCAAGTTGAGTATGTTTAAGCACTGCTTAGCAATGCACAAACAAAGATACCTGCTTAGCATGTCTAATCACTGCACAGCAGTGCACAAACATGTGCAGCTTAGACAAATGTCACAATTTTGTGTTTAAATGTAACTGCCCTTTTGGTCACCTTATACAATTTGTCTGCAATAAATGTAAAAAGGTATGAGTGGGCAGGATTCAAACCTGGGATCTACTACACTGTTATATATGACTCACCCTATGTAGCTACTTGGAGAGAGTAAAAATCAGTATATCTGCACATATACTAGATAGCTCACTTGTTGGTAGTACTAAGCTCCACGCTGCTTCGCGCAAACAAGCATTAAAAAAAAATTGGTAGCCAGCCTAAATAATAAATTACATCTGGTTTCTATAATTAGATGTCTGGCAGATGTCAGCTTTGTCTATTTAAGCACAGTTTGGCACTGCTAAACTTCACGCCCTGACACAAAAATGTGCATTAAAAAAAATAAAATAAAATAATGTTAACTACAAATGATTTTTATATTTAGATGTCTGGCAGATGTCAGCTGTGTTCATGCAAGTATAACTTCTCATTGTTGCACTCTGTGCCGTGCCACACAAACAAGCATTACAAAATAAAACAACAAAGACATCCCTCTACACTACTGCCTACATGAATTCAATATCCATGTTACTAACATCTCCCTTAGCAAAGACCCTTAATTAATATGTATAGCTCACTGCCGGAAAGGAACTGTTGACGTCTACACTGAAATAATCTGTATAGGCTGTACACTGTGTACACAGATTTTATTGAATCCCCAGAATAGTATTTTGCAAGTATATCCAAGGTCTAGTGAGTAAAGATTTTTTATAAAAGTTTATAAGTGGTACAGAGAAGTTATTCAATAGTATTTTGAAAAGTCTGAATAGTAGTGGATTTGTTTCAAATAGTACAATAAGGCATGGATATTGATTATTGTTTTGAGTATCGGAAGACAGATATAATTCAATATAGAGACATACATTTCAGTGCACCAGTATCAATTTATACTTCTGTAAACAATTTCACAATAAAGACATAAAATAGATATAAAGTTGCATGAATGCAGCATCCTTTTAAACTTTATTTTTTTATTTGCAAGTCAACAGCTGGTATAATAGTTTGAGGAATGGTTGAAGAATGAAAAGGACTAGAAATGACTAAACATGTAAAAGAGGAGATGGAGTGGGGAAAAAGATTCTATCAGTGAATTTAAGAAATACAAAGTATAAAGTGAGTTGGAAAGTAGAGAGGGTAGTAGTTAGTTATTGTGAGTGGGTGAGTGCATAGAGAAGAAGGTTGTGATAAAAATAGGAGAGATAATAAGCAGTTGAAGGGTGGAAAGAAATGTGAA
>NC_056730.1:502283090-502295590 GCF_019279795.1 Protopterus annectens | reverse complement strand
TGAGCTGAGTGTATGCTAACTTTTTGAGGGGTAGAATCTTCAGTGTTAGATTGATTGCCTGGCTTATTTGCTGATCATCTATGGATGGTTTAATTTTTTTGCAGTAGTTAGAGAAGAGGAGGTCCTTCTGGTATTTGATTTAATTTATCATTTTATATGAATTGGTAATAGTTTTCTTTGTTGTGATAATAGTTTTCCAAAGCCTGCTACAAGTTTCTATGTCACTATTGGTCATAGTAATATTTTGGAGATAACTGGAACACAGTTCTTTGATTTGTCTTAGGATTATTATGTGTGATTTAGGGAGGTTTAAGTTGGTCCTCATTTCTTGTATTGAACAGTTATGGTAGGGATAGATATCTTGGATTGTTTTATCTTTTAGTCTGGGAAAAGGGACTAAGTCCAGCATCTTATTGTTTATTTTTAAATTTGGGCTTTTATGAAGGGGTTGCAGTATTGTCATGGCATGTCTAAGGTTCAAGAATTGAAAGAGTTTTTGCGCTAGGTTGATAGAATGTTTTAAGGGCTCTATAATGTTATAAGTTTGTATTTCTTTCTGCTTCAGTAATGGAAGTGCTTTGGGATTGAAACCTAGAGCTTTAATATATCTATAATATATTGTCACCCAGAGAGGAGACCAATTTTCCATTGACCGGTTATGTTCAGCTATTCTCAATATTCTGTTAGTGTTAATGATCGAGTAGTACATTTTAAAATCTGGTAGATTTAGTCCTCCTTTGCTTTTGGGGAGTGTTAATTTTGGATAGGAGATTCTGGTTTTTTTTGGGTTCCCATATAAATTTTGCTAGGAAGGTATGAATTTGTTTGAAGAATTTATTATGTATTGTTGTCTGTGATGTCATGAATATATACATTAATCTAGGTAAAATGTTCATTTTGATTATTGATACTTTGGCCAAGAATGGTTGTTTTAGGTTGTTCCATCTTTTGCAGTCTTGCATTATATTTTGCCATTTAAGGGTTACATTGTGTTGGTAGAAGTCTTTGTTACTCTGGAAAAAAGTGATTCCCAGGTATTTAGTTTCTTCTTTAATTTTTATTGTGTTTAACAATGGTATTAGTGAGATGAGTTTGGGTGTTTTAGGGGAAAATATTAGTTTTATTAAGGTTTAGTTTGTAGTTAGACATAGTCGAGAAATGTTCAATTGCAGCTATTATTTTGTTTATATCTGAATTTGGTGCAGTGCAGTATATGTTCAGATCATCTGCAAATGCAGTGAGGTATATTTTGAAGTTGTGTATTGATGGAGGATTGTGATATGTATTTTGTTTAATGTATAGAAAGAGTGGTTCTAGGTATAGGTTAAACAGGAAGGGTGATAGTGGGCATCCTTGTCTTGTTCCATTTTTTATTAGGATCCTATTTGACCAAGTTTTATTTATATATAGAGACGTGTATGGGTTGCTATAGAGAGTTTGGATGATCTGAATGAAGTTATTGGGTATATTAAAGTAGGGTAGTGTTTGGAGTAAGAATTCTAGATTAACCCTATCAAATGCCTTGTGGGCATCCACTACCATTGTGTAGATGTTGATATTGTATCGGTTAGCGTAGGATATTAGTGGATCTAATGTTAATGTATTGTCACTAGTCTGTCTATGTGGTGTAAAACCGGATTGTTCTGGGGAGAGGATTTTTTCTATCAGATTTTTCATTCTGTTTGCAAGTATAGAGGTAAATATTTTAGTATCTATATTTAAGAGGGAGATGGGTCTGTAGCTGTCGGGGTTTTGGGGTCTGTGTGTTCTTTTAATATAAATATAGTTTTAGAGGCATTAAAGTGGATATCATTTATTTTATAGTTTATTATGTAATTCAGTGTATAGTATAGTAGTTTGGCTATCATGGGGAAAATGCTTTGTAAAATTCTGATGTGAGTCCATCCGGACCCGAGCCTTATGCACTTTTAAGTGTTTGATTGTTGTAATAATTTCACTGATGGATATCGGCTCAGTTTTTTTTTGTTGGTCTAAATTGAGTTTAGGGAATTTCAGTTTTTGAAGAAAAAGAGTTCTATCATCCTTTGAGGTTTGTAGTATTTGTGCTCCATATATTTGAGAGTATATTTGTTCAAATGTTTTAATAATGTCTTCATTTTTTGTGTAGTTTTGTCTCTGTAGTTTATTTCTGATATATTGGAGGCATTTTTGTGTTGGCAGATAATTCTGGCCAGAGCTCTAGATGGTATTTGAGCTTCTTCTGCGTAAGTGGCTAACATTCTGGCTTCATAGAAAGATAGGTTCCTGGTTTCTAACATATATAGATCCCTTTGCAGTTTTAAAAGTTCTGCTTCTGTTTGGTTCTTAGGGTTATTTATTAGTTCTTTCTCAAGATGCTCTATTTTCCCTTTCAGTATATGCTCCTCTTTCAGTTGTATTTTTTTATAGTATGCTGCTTTTTTGATAAACAATCCTCTGATTTGTGCTTTGGTTGCAGCCCATTCTATGTCAGTTGGTACTTGGGAGTTAGTGATAAAGAGCTATTTTTAGTATTGCTTCTGTTTCTTTTATTACATCCATTTTGGAAAGTAAATTAGGGTTTAATGACCAATTATGACCCCTATTCTCTAAATATATCTTTTTGTCCCAGTTAATGTTCAGTGTGATTTTGGAGTGATCTGAAAAGAACCTGGTATGTATAGTTATTGTTGAGTCCATGAAAATGAATATGTCAGAGATTAAGAAGAAGTCTATCCTTGACCACATTTTGTGGCATTGCGAATAGAATGTGAATTTCCCTGTTTTATCTGCACTGTTCCCATGTTTAAAAGGGTCATATAGTTTGAAATCTTGTTTGAGTTCATTAAGGGCTAATATGGCTTGTTTATTATGTGATTTGGTCAGATTAGATTTATCCTTTTCTGGGTTTTGATATGTATTCCAGTCACCTCCAATCACTAGGTAGTGATCTTTAAATTGGTTTAAGGTTGGGTATAATGACAGAAAAATGTGTTGTTGGTTATTACAGGGTGCGTAAACATTAAGTACCATTATAGGTTTTGGTATTGTAGGACTATTAAATGTTACATAGCACCATCTTCCCTCCTTGTCAGCTTTGGTTTTAAGTATTTTTTCCTTAAATTGGTTTTTAATTATTATGGCAGCCCCAGCACTGTTTGTTTTCCCCTCTGAAGCTATGATTTGACTTATCCATTTCTTTCTGCTAATTTCTGCCCATTGATCTGCAGTCAAGTGCGTTTCTTGTATTAGTATGAGGTTGGCTGTGGTTTTTAATGTAAGGTGTAAGAATAGTTTTCTTTTCTTCTTGTTTTGGAACCCTTTAACATTCCATGATTCTATTTCCCACATTTATTTATTAGGTGTATTCCTTAGATATGCCATGTATATTAGTTTTGTTTTGTTAATTTTGTATGTGTTACTGTGTGATGGTTTAGGAAAGCATCTATTTATCCCCGTCCCTACACTGTGCCTAACCACTATATCCCTGGACCAGGAATAATCAGGGGGGGAGGATGAAGGTTCATTATATGGTTTACCTTTACGTCTAATCTTGGAATGTGTTTTCTTTTTAGATATAGATTTACTCCATAGTATCCCCCTGTGTTACTATAAACAATGTGGACAAAGCTGAACAAACTAGTTCCCTCAACAAACACTGCTACTTAATATCCCTAGCCTCTTCCAACATATTATTTATACAGTGATGGTATTGCATTTAAGGTACAGCATGTATTGTTTTTGTCTTGTGACTAATTCTTTCTAATAGTATTTTTAAAACAACATATTAATATACATTCCTCAGTAAAATATAACAATATGTGTACCATAGTAATATTGTTAAACAATCAATCTTGTCATTTTTACATTTTTCTCTCATTTGACTTCTTTTTCCTCCCCTTTACTTATTCAGGTTTCGGCCTTCTTTGGTGCCTATAGTGATGTTTTTCCAAATCAATCTGTGTGGGTTATAAAATATATACTTGGCACCTATTTAACAGAAGTAGGAAGTATAGAGAGACAAAAAGAAAAAGAAAAACAGCTTAGCTAAACAGTCCTTCTGCTATAGTTGACATATTAAGGCTATATTTACATTAACCCAGGATTGTTAGGTTATTTTACTAATTTCCTGAGATTACTTCTGTCCAGGATCTTTTAACACATTTCTAGTATTTACATAAGACATTTAACAAATTTTCCCTTTTTTTCCCAATATTAATCTATGAGCTAGCATAATTCTGACAGTTTATTTCTTGCCTATTATTCATTTAAGGCTGGAGTTTCATTCACCTACACAGTACTGGCTGTACTGTTTTAGTGAATGGTTCAGTTCAACAGTACCTTATTTCTTCAAGGTTTTGCTTGCAGGTTGGTTGACCTTTTTCATTTTTTTTTTTTTACCTTACACCATGGTGCATTAATGTGTACAGAATTTTATATTCTGGACTCATCATATTAAGGATTAATAGAGAGGAGGTAAAGGATTACAAAAAAAATGTTGCTTTGTATTACCAAAATGCCAATTTTGTTCAATATATGTTGTCTTTATTTTGAACAATAGTGAACTTAAAAGTGGAAAGCATGGCAATACATACTCACATCACAGTTCCTAGATCACATGATACATTCTGATTTTAAAGCTCTATTTCAAATTAGATAGGCTATAAAAGTCTTTTGTTCCCAGAGGTAACTGCTATAGAAAACCACTAGGTAACTAGTTTTCTTGTCAAAGAACAGTTTGCTACTGTCATATTTTTGCTAAAAATTTATAACCTACCCCACATCTGCCTGACTTTAAGTCAGGTTATATTAAATAGAAAGGTCCAGGGGTGAGGGTGATTTACCCACATATCTCCCTCAGTTATCATTTTTGTTTATTTTTCAAACCCTGCTTTTATTGAAATGTGACATCACTGAACAGGGCTTTGATTTCATGTGCCATAGGTTAAAAAATGAGTTATTAACTTTTATGTTAAATGGAAAATTAATCATCTCTAATTTCAGATTTCTTTCTTTCTAACAGCAAAAGTAGTTAATCAGAAATACTGAAGTGGCATAATTGCATTTTTTAACAAATAAACTTTATTATTTTTTCATTGCTTTAAGTTAAAAAAAACAAAGATAAAATAAAAATTCTTAACCCCCTCCAAAATTGCACAGTAGTGAACCTAAAAATGCAAGTCACTATACCGCATGCTCATATCTTACTTCATATTCTGTACTCTAAGCATAAATCGCAATGATAAATCATTCAAGGCATGACAAGAATCTGCCCCCAGAGGTAATTCCAACAGTACTATGAGTAATTGATTTTACTGTTAAAGCCCTTTTTGTTGATGTCCCATGTTACTGAAAATGCATAACTAGTCCCAAAGGTATATGTGATTTTAGGGTAAGTTGTATTAAATTAAAAAGTATAGGAATGAAGCCCTGTGCCTGGGAGTGTAGGGAACTTTCCCCAACCATCTTCCACAGCTGTCATTTTTTTTTTGTCTGTTTTTTCAAACTCTACTTTTGACAGAATGTATCCTTGGTGAACAGGGTTTAGATTTTATGTGGCATACCTAGAAAATGACTTGTTGAATCTTCTGTTAAATGGAAAGTGAATCATCTCTAATTCAGGTTCATTTCTTTGAAAGAGCAACAGAAATTCTACAGAAATAATACAATAGTATAGTAGCCTTTTTAATAAACACACTTCATTAAACTTTTTCTTTGGTTTGCTTAAGAAAAGCATTACTAAAATACAAAAAAGGCCCTTCCCCAAAAGCAATGCAAATATCTGTATGGCTGGAGTTCTAATTAAAACATTTTATTTATTTGTTTATTTCATTTTTATAACCAGGGTAGAATACTGATCCCAGTGCACCAATTTCAGTCTCAGCCCAGAGGTACAGAAATTGTATTAGGCAAGTAGTCAGACACACAGAGTTCACACCGAAGTATGAGTTATAATTGTTCAGGGAGCAAGCAGAAATTAATCCTATATTAAACATACAAATAAGTAAAAGGACTATGACAACTTGGAACTCTACAGAGAAAAAAGAGAATATAAGTTATAAAATAAAAAGGAGACAGCATAAAAAGCTCAAAAAATGAACAATACTGTGACTTATAAAGTAAAAGGGAGAAAGCACACAGAGTTCAAAAGTATGAAGTCTGTATAAGTTAGTGATTTGAGCTACAATATGGAACGATAAAGATGGGCAAAAAGAAGAAACAAGTGTCAAGAAGGGGTAGAAAATATGTGGGAGATTAGGTAGCTTGGTGGGGGGGCAGCATTTGCCTTCATCTTTGCACTGAGATGACCTTTAATTTGTGAATGGAAGGAGGAGAAAATAGAGGGATCTTTGAGATTGGAATGCAAAGCTTTCACCAAGCTTGGAGCAAAGAATAGAAAAGGCACAGTCAGAGCAATAAAGTCTATTTCTGGAAATTTACATAAATGGCTGAGTGATTAACATTTCTCAGATTGCAAGTGAGATATTATCTAAATCTGTTAGAGGCTAGGAGTTGAAAGGAATCCTGCCTGTCTGTGTACATTAAGGAGACTACACAGCCACTCATTGCTTACTTAGCTGCATTGGAGTGATATCTGCCCAAAATGTAGGCTTACTTACCCATATACTTTGTTCCTGAAATGGGAAAATTGAGTGCATTATTTAACTGAAAGTGGGCTGAGGATAGCCCTGAACCATGCCGTGTGTTGTGAAGTTCATTAATCAGACAATTACCTTTGCTATCTTCATTACATTCAAGTTTATATTTGGCAATAGTCAGATTCAAAGCAACACTTAATGCAAGTACTTAGGACTGTAGTTTGTTACAGAAAGTTGACTGCAGACAGCACGGAACATACTGTGGGTTGGGACGTTCATTACTCAAACAACTATGTTTGCTAACTTTACTACTTTTCTGTTAACAAATGGCAACAGTCACATTCAAACAAACATGCAATGACTACAGAGGTACTTCCCTTAATTTTAGACAGCAGTTATACAAGCACAATCCCAGATTAATCCTTATTCTTTATTCTTATTGGTATGTTTATCCTTTATTGCACTGCAGTTATAATTAACAGTATTTGCCACACTGCCATGACGACCTGGTCAGGCACCCAGTGTAGGCCTCAACATTGTGAGCTCAGCCTGTTGAAGCTGTTGTAGAAGAAGCAAACCATTATGCATACCAGTTTAGCAAATATTCAGTTTGTATACTCATAAATCACTCTGGAGGATACTTGCATATGTGTGGGGCATGCCCATCCCTCACTTTTTGGACCCAGATGGGCAATGTTCCCCTCTTTCTCTGCCTCATATCATCATAGTGGTGATGACACTGCTCACCAGTGTGGGGAATACTAGTAACACTGGTAAGGTCCCTAGCCAGCTGATCCCAGGCCTCAAACTTAAATTCTGAGCCCTGATACTCACCATACAACAGCCGGGGTGCATGGTCACTGACTAGGATTCCAACCAACATTTTGGAGTCCTGCTCACCCCACCTCTGTGCCCAAAAGCATTCACCCTCGCCAACTCCACCAGGCATACCTGCAGTCTACTGGAACTCCAAGGTATGCTGTGAATTCCTGCCCATTGGCCTAAATATAGGCTGTCTTCCTGACCTTACATGTAATAGTGTAACATTCAAAAAAGTGCTGGGCTGCTTAACATCCCGCAAACCAGCTAAGAACTGCACAAACATGAACAATAATGGTTCAGCGATGTTTAGCAAAGCACAAACAGGAATAGCTACTAACCGTGTATAGTAGTAGTTAACATAGAGCAACTAGTGTAAATTTTAGCTGTGCCTAGTACTGCGCAAGCAAGCTGAGTATGTTTAAGCACTGCTTAGCAATGTGCAAACAAAGATACATGCTGAGCAAGTTTAAGCACTGCTTAGCAGCGCACAAACATGTGCAGCTTAGACAAATGTCACAATTTTGTGTTTAAATGTAACTGCCCTTTTGGTCACCTTATACAATTTGACTGCAATAAATGTAAAAAGGTATGAATGGGCAGGATTCAAACCTTGGATCTACTACATTATCTATGACTCAACCTATGTAGCTACTTGGAGAGAGTAAAAATCAGTATACCTAGACATATACTAGATAGCTCACTTGTTAGTAGTACTAAGCTCCACATTGCTTCACGCAAACAAGCATTAAAAAATTAGGTAGCCAGCCTAAATAATAAATTACATCTGGTTTCTATAATTAAATGTCTGGCAGGTGTCAGCTTTGTCCATTTAAGCACAGCTCGGAACTGCTAAACTTCATGCCCTGACACAAAAATGAGCATTAAAAAAAAATAAAATAAAATAATGTTAACATCCAATTTTTATATTTAGATGTCTGGCAAGTGTCAGCTGTGTACTCGCAAGCATAACTTTTTATTGTTGCACTCTGTGTCATGCCACACAAACAAGCATTACAAAAAAACAACAAACAAAGACATCCCTATAAACTACTGCCTACACAAATTTAATATCCATGTTACTAACATCTCCCTTAGCAAAGAGCCTTAATTAATATGTATAGCTCACTGCCGGAAAGGAACTGTTGACGTCTACACTGAAACAGTCTGTACAGGCTGTACACAGTGCTTACACAGATTTTATTGAATCCCCAGGATAGTATTTTGCAAGTGTATCCAAGGTCTATTGAGTAAAGATTTTTTTATAAAAGTGTATAAATGGTACAGAGAAGTTATTCAATAGTATTTTGAAAAGTCTGAATAGTAGTGGATTCATTTCAAATAGTACAATAAGGCATGGATATAGATTATTGTTTTGAGTATTGGAAGACAATGAATATAATTCAATATACAGACATACATTTCAGTGCACCAGTATCAATTTATACTTCTGTAAACAATTTCACAATAAAGACATAAAACAGATATAAAGTTGCATAAATGCAGCATCCTTTTAAACTTTATTTTTTTATTTACAAGTCAACAGCTGGTATAATAGTTTGAGGACTGGTTGAAGAATGAAAAGGACTAGAAATGATTGAATGTGCAAAGGAGGTAGAGATGGAAGTGGGAAAAGTATTCTATCAGTGAATTTAAGAAATATAAAGTAGAAAGTGAGTTGGAAAGTGGAGAGGGTAGTAGTTATTGTGAGTGGGTGAGCGCATAGAGAAGAAGGTTGGGAGAAAAATTAGGAGAAATAAGCAGTTGAAGGCTGGAAAGAAGTGTGAAATTATGGTTTAGTGCAGGGGGTCCTTATCCAGGGTTAGTGAAAGGGCACAATCAGAGATTCTGCAGGTGTGACTTTAACTTCTGTTTAAAATGTTTGATATCTTGTTCTATTTTTAGAGACAGGAGTATGGTGTTACATGCTTTGGTTATATTGCTGTTTTACTGCTGGATATAGTGAGGTGAAGGAGCAGTATTTACATTGAGAAAATGAGATCTACTTGGTTTATATGGCTGGATTAGAGTTAGCAGAGAAGATTTATAGATGAGATTATGAGTAGTCGCAAGCTGGGAGTAAGATAGTAATTGAGTAATTCAAGCAAGTTCAGTTTCTTGACTGCTAGACAGTGGTAGGATTTTTGTGGGTGATTTACTATAAACTTTGCTACTTTGTGATTGTAGTTGTCAAGCTTAGAGAGTAGAGAGACTTGTAAGATGGTGAAAATTGCGGCTGAATAAAGAAATATTGGGAGTAATAGGGTGGAGACTGTATTCTCGTTTAGTCAGTGAAGAAATTGTTGACTTTATATAGGGAACCTAATTTCTTCTGAGTTTTCTTTACTATATGTTGGATGTGGTAGTGAGATTTTTAAGCTTTTGTCAGTGTAGATGCCAAGCAGCTTAGTATGTAAGATTATTTCAATTTTTCATATTTGCTGAGAGAATATCAGGGGAGGCTTAGATGTCCTAAACAGATTTATTTGGTTCACTGAAGATGTCTCGCTCTGTTTTTATAAGTATTGATTTATATTTTATTATTTTCCCAATCAGTAAGACAGAACATTTTTTTATATTCTCAGTGATTATTTCATGGTGCATTTTATTCAATAAATCAGTTCACAGCTTTTTGTTGCATGAGGCAAGTACTGTTTTAACATTTTTCATATTTGGTCATCTGTATAAAGAACAAAGTTAAATTACTTCTAAGGTTTGGTCTAGCTTAGTATAATTCCTAACATAGACCCTGTCCCATTGTGCATTTATCTGGGTTCTAGGCAGGTCACATTACATTTTATGAGCTCTACTTTATAACCTGAAATGGAAGTTATCAGTTCAGAAAATTATAGCTCCAGAACTTGAAAAAAAGGAAATTATTTCTTCATTTATTTCTCCAGTCAAAGGCATATTTTATTTTACTACAAGAAACCCATTTGACCAATGACCAATGGGCTGTTATTAAGGATAAGAAATGGATTAGAGAGGTCGTAGCTTCAGAAGGGACAACTAATAGTGCAGGAGTTGCTATTATTATTAAAAATCAGTATAAAGAGAAAATTCTAGATTCTAAAATAGACAAAGAGGGAAGATGGAGTTATGTGATTCTTTCATCTACCCTTTATGATAAACCTGTCTTACTTCTTAATATATATGCCCCATGTACCAATCAACAACTTTTTATAGCATCACTTTATTTTATCCTTAATCAATATAATAATTGTTATATAATAATAGGAGGTGATTGGAATACGTATCAAGATCCCAAATTGGATACATCGAGTTCACACAGGTCTTTTAATATTCAAGCAGTAATAGCATTAAAGGAACTTAAAGCAGATTTTAAATTATATGACCCTTTTAAATATACAAACAATCAAATAAATACAAATAACTTCACATTTTATTCAAGTTGTCACAAAATGTGGTCTAGGATCGATTTTTTCTTGATTTCAGATGTACTAATTAATTTAGATCCCTGTGTATCTATACAAGCTCGACACTTATCGGAGCATTCTAGAATCACATTAACTTTTAACAAAGACATTAGAAATAGTATACATCATACAGGTTATAATTGGTCTCTAAATCCGAATTTATTAAATAAAGAAGATATAATCCATGAAATTCAAGAGACCTTTAGTCTTCTACTAGTTAACCTTTCCAAACAGCGACATCCACCTGATATAGAATGGGCGACAACCAAAGCACAAATAAGAGGAATCTTTCTTCAAAAAGCTACTTATTATAAGAAAATACAAACTAGAAACATACAAGAACTGGAATCTAAAATTAAGCTATTAGATCAGGATTTAATTGGGAGTTATAACAAACAAACTGAAACGTAATTAATAAAATGTCAAAAGGATCTTTTTTTGCTACAGAATAGTAGATTGTCGTTTCATGAACATAAAATACTGGTAAAATATGCTAATCATATTCAAACCCCATCAAAAGCACTAGCTCGTATCATTAATCAATGGAAAATACCTTCTCAAATTCCTGAAATACAGTTTAATAATAAAAGACATACTAATACTGAAGATATTATGAATACCTTTGAATTAATATTCTCTCAAATGTATGGCGAGCATCAGGGATTATTTACAAATAAGATTAATAACGATTTTCTGCAGAAGATTATCTTTCCGAAAATTGGTGATGAATTTCATGTGGGTTTAATTAAACCAATTTCCTCTGAGGAGATAATAGATACAATTAATAATTTGAAACCTCATAAAGCTCCAGGACCCGATGGTCTGACTGCAGAGTTTTACAAAACTTTTTGTGATATGTTAGGTAAAATACTTCCACATATATTTAATTATATAATCAACAATAAAATTAATGATCCACACTTTAATGCTTCGAAAACAATTCTTATACCTAAAGAAAATGCAGATCTTCAAAACCCAGATAACTATAGGCCTATTTCACTTTTAAATATAGACATGAAAATTATGACATCTATTTTAGCTAATAGATTGAAGAAGGTAATAAATTTAATAATATCTAATGAACAAGCTGGCTTTATAAATGGCAGACAAACTACTGATAATACGTTATCACTTCATACACTAATTTCTTATGCCAGTCATAGAAATCTTAATGTTTACGCACTCATAATTGATGCACAAAAAGCTTTCGATAGAGTTAATTTAAAATTTTTGTTTGATATTTTACCATACTTCAATATACCCCAAGACTTTATTTTAACATTAAAAAAACTATATAATAATCCTTATACAACTTTATACATTAATAAAAACTTTTCTAAAAGAATACAAATTAAGAACGGAACCCGTCAAGACTGTCCGTTTTCTCCTATATTATTCAATTTATACTTAGAACCATTATTTTTACATATTAAGCAAAATACATATCATAATGCCCCAATAATATATGGTATTAAAATGTCCATGGCTGCTTTTGCTGATGACCTTAATATTTACTGTATGACGCCTGTTTCAGATACCAAGAAAATACTAAAAGCAGTGGAAGAATTTGCAGAAATATCTAATTACAAAATAAATTAAAAAAAAACAATTTATTTCCTTTAAAAATGCCTAAACCCTTTTCGCTTTTACCATTGGTAGGTCAGTT